>NW_014580375.1:10182-11517 GCF_000485595.1 Priapulus caudatus | reverse complement strand
TGAACATAGACTCGTCCGATTTTTTGTCCGATTTTCGGCCAGGAACCCGAGCAAAATCCGGAAAGAAAATTCTCAATAGCTTGAGAATCCAGAGTCATGACCGCATAACAAATATCAGTCATAGTCTAAGCGACTCTCCCGAATATGAAGAAGAAAGAACGAGCCTAAAATGGATGAATTTAACAGATCAACACTTGTGGATTATAGAAGAAAAGGTTAATATCTTAGCATAAAGGTTTTACACCTGCTGCGCCCATTATATATTCAGCTACCAGGCGAGAATGACGGGAAACCGACGTGCGTGTTCTGGGATCACGTGGCCCGCGACGGCGTCGGTGATTGGTCGGAATCGGGCTGCTGGGGCGGTGACGTGCGTGATGGAAAGTTCGTCTGCTACTGCGAACACTTGACCAACTTCGCCGTTCTGCTGGTGAGAGCAATTCGAACGCGTGTGACATTGCGACATACCGTGATAGCATGGTGTAACGTGATATAACGTGACGTGACATGCTGTAACGTGATATGGTGTCCTATAATGTGACGCGATGGGCTGTAACGTGATATGATGCGTTATAACATGATGTGATATGCTGTAACGTGATATGATGCGTTATAACATGATGTGATATGCTGTAACGTGATATGATGCGTTATAACATGATGTGATATGCTGTAACGTGATATGATGCGTTATAACATGATGTGATATGCTGTAACGTGATATGATGCGTTATAACATGATGTGATATGCTGTAACGTGATATGATGCGTTATAACATGATGTGATATGCTGTAACGTGATATGATGCGTTATAACATGATGTGATATGCTGTAACGTGATATGATGCGTTATAACATGATGTGATATGCTGTAACTACTTACGATGTTTCTCGCCTCCCTCCCTTCCCGTCCGTCCCTATCCCCTCTCTCCTCCTCTCTCCTTCCTTCTCTCTCCTTCGCCCTACCCCTCCCCTTCCCTTCTCCTCCCCTCTCCCTCCTTCTCTCTCATTTCCTCTCCTCCTCCTTATCTCCTCCAAGGAGGAGGAGAAGGGAGAAGGAGGAAGAGGGGAGCAGAGGGGGAGGAGGAGGAGAATGGAGGAGAAGGAGGAGGAAGAGGAGGAGGAGGAGGAGGTGGAGGAGGAGTAGGGGGGAGGAGGCCGACGATGCTGATGATGCTGGGAACGCGCTCATGGTCGGGCGGCACCGTCCGCGCCACGTTGGGAGGACTTCCTTCCTCTTCCTTTTCCTCCTCCTCCTCCTCCTCCTCCTCCTCCTCCTCCCTCCTCTTCCTCCTCAACCTCCTCCTCCTCCTCTTCCCTCCTCCCCTCCTCCT
>NW_014580375.1:0-9639 GCF_000485595.1 Priapulus caudatus | reverse complement strand
CTCCTCCTCCTCCTCCTCCTCCTCCTCCTCCTCCTCCCTCCTCTTCCATCTCCTCCTCCTCCTCCTCCTCCTCCTCCTCCTCCCCCTCCTTCCTCCTCTTCATACTAATGTCGCTTGCGTGTGTCGGCAGGACGTGAACGTGGAGCTGACGGTGCCGGACGTGCATGCGCGCATTCTCAGCATCATCAGCATTGTCGGCTGCGTCATGTCAATCGTCGGTCTCTCCTGCACGATCCTCACCTTCGCCATGTTCAGGTGAGAGAGAGAGAGAGAGAGAGAGAGAGGAGGGGAGAGAAAGAGAAGNTATATCGCAGGAAAGTGAGGACGGGCAAATCACAGCTGACGCTGCTCCACCTGGCGGTGGCGCTGCTGTGCTTGCTTGTCATCTTTCTCGTCGGCATCGAGTTGACGGATAACTACGTCGGCTGCGTCGCCGTGGCTGTGCTGCTGCATTACTTCACGCTTGCCGCCTTCATGTGGATGCTGGTGGAGGGCTTCCTGCACTACCTGCGCTACGTCAAGGTGCTGGGAACGTACGTGCCAGGATTCATGTGGAAGGCTTGCCTGCTGGCCTGGGGTAAGTGCGTGGCACGTGCGCGCGCACACACACACTCACCCCTTCACCCCACCCCCACCACGCACACACGCACTTACCCCAGGCCAGCAGGCAAGCCTTCCACATGAATCCTGGCACGTACGTTCCCAGCACCTTGACGTAGCGCAGGTAGTGCAGGAAGCCCTCCACCAGCATCCACATGAAGGCGGCAAGCGTGAAGTAATGCAGCAGCACAGCCACGGCGACGCAGCCGACGTAGTTATCCGTCAACTCGATGCCGACGAGAAAGATGACAAGCAAGCACAGCAGCGCCACCGCCAGGTGGAGCAGCGTCAGCTGTGCTTTGCCCTTCCTCACTTTCCTGCGATATAGAGGGCGCTGAGATCAGGGTCGCCATATTAATTTGTTTTTCATTTTTGTTAAATGTAAAACTTTAATAACGGTAATTTCGTGAGACATAATATAGTCTTTATCTATTTTGAAGATAAATTAGACAGTAACCATGCAATAAACCGCAAGAATACGAAATTTCTGATTCACGGGAGCGAAGAAGGGAACGCACATAAAACGATCATAAATCATCCAAAGAATCTATCGCGGACGCAGCGGTCACCAACATACCGTACGGATGCACGCACACACGCAGACACGCACACACACAAAACTAAAATTGAAGTTTTAAGTTGAGGTTCAATGTAATTAAAATTGATTGGTCGGTTTAACGTCGTTATTTTGCTAGTGAACGACTGATTGAATTACTCAATTAATGTAAATTTAATTAAGTTAAGTTTAGACGTTGGCCATCTTATTGTGTTTTCGTTGATGCGCACAGGGCTACCTCTGGTGTTGGTCGTGATCATGCTGGCCGCGGACAGTTCGCTGTACAAAGGCAGCGATTTATAGTCGCGCAGCCTTGCTCTTCAGTACGGCGAAGAAGTAGATGATAAAACCTTGCAGCGAGTTGAAGATGCAAAAGAGATAGTGTCCGGCGAGCCAGCCGGCAGCCGCTAGGAGACCGAACAGCCACGTGAGGCCCATGACGGCGACAAGCGCCGCCAGGGCGACCAGCTGTCGCACGACGACGACGCGACGCGACTGGTTGCTGCGCAGCGCCATCTTGCGGTCGCAAGTGAAAGCTTTGACGACGAGAACAAGGACGACGACGTTGCAAGCGAGTATGACGCAGAGCGGCAGCAGAAATCCGTAGTAGAAGTACGGTGGCGCCATCCAGCAGCTGTGGCAGAGAAAGGTGAACTATAGTGAGTGAGCGAGTGAGTGAGGTGATGAGAGAGGGCAGAGAGAGGGGGAAGATAGGGAAAGAGGGAGAGAGAGAGAGACATAGTGAGAGTGTGAGAGAAAGAGAGAAAGGGGTGGGAGACAGAGCGGAAGAGAGAGTGAGAGAGAGGGGAGAGAGAAAAAGAGGGCGTGTATAACAAGGAACAATGCATAGAAGGCAACGACAAACGGTGGTATAAGTTAACTACTAGTATTTACCACTACTCTACTAGACTAACTAGACTACTCAACTAACTACGAGTACTAGTAGTTTGTAGTAAATAGTAAAAAAGTTGCTAGTTTGGTGAAAAGTAATATAATAATACTCATAATCAATAATCAATATATATATATATATAGACGCCTGGCGGACGAAACTCGGCGCGGACGACGTCCCGCGTGACGTGACGAGCAGCGGTGGGGGTGGTGGGCGCGCGGTGGGCAGCTCGGATGGTACGACCGTGCAGCTGACCAAACGCAAGCAGAGCGCTGCGTCGGACATGTGAGGTTTGCCGCAGATGTTAGCGAAACGCGCCGATAGATGGCGCTCGTGGGTCTCTGCGCGGAAATAACGTAGCGCCGAATAAAACTGTAGAGAGAGTCTACATGATATTAGATGTATGGTGCGGCCCGTGCGGGTATTATCAAATGTCTGCGACGAAAACGAATTAGAAATAGTTTCGCCGAAAAAGTTCCTGCGATATCATTATGCAATAGTAGTTTTTTTTATATTGATGTTAAATATCTACGCCTTTTATAATACATAGATATTATAATATGTTATATCATGCGGCACATGTAGAATTTTTCAACGTCGGATGGCATGTCTGCTGTCGTTCTAAAACAAATTTTCGCGCAATATCTGGCGGTAGAACCTCATCTTGAACGCAGCGGTGGAGTTGTTTTACGATGGACAGGCGCGGAATCTGTGAGTCATTACCTTTAAAAAAAAAACGACTGCGAAGCGTCGATTTATGTTTTCTGGCCGTTTATGTTTTTTAATCTCGGGGCAAACGGAGGTCTGCGGGGTAGATAGTGTGAGAGGCAGCTCAAGCAGACGCATTATGAGAGACCGGTGATATTACCAGACGAATTACGGAAACGGCGCATGCACGCCCGCTTCACGCAACGACGGAATCCACGAATTTACGAGCGATACGTATAGCGCGTATACGCACGCACGCGCAAGCGCACGCACACACACGCACGCACACGCACACGCACGCACGCACACACAAACACACACACACACACACACACACACACACACACACACACACACACACAAACACACACACACACATATATATATATATAATATTAAATTATATATATATATAGAAACACGTCTGTGTGTTTTGTGATCTTAATTTCGAATGTAAGAAGATAAAAAATGTTTTATTAAAAATTATTTTCTTTTTTGTATTTTATTTTATGCTGTTGTTGTTGTCCACACCAACACGCACCTGGCAATGACGCTATTCAACGCACGTGTGTCTGCGTATGCAAAGAAGAAAATGGGGGAGAAAACAACAGGAATGATGCACAATAACGTAATACACGTAATCACACGCAACGCGACATTCATGACACGGAACGCATGATTTAACAGTGTCACATTTCCCCGGGGAATCTAACACGATATCATGTAGGTACTGTCGCATATAATAACGGTCACACGAAGTTAAATTGGACGAAATAACTGCATCAGCCGGGTAGTGTGATATCAGGGCAATTTCTAGAAGAAACAACTTTTCGAATATAAAGCGTAGTCTGTCACATGAAGACAGTGTCACGAGAAATAAACTATCGCGAGAAGGAAGTGTCACAAGAAATACCTGTCAAGCGAAGGAGGTGTCACAGGAAGGCAACGTCAGATAGAATACCTGCTTCGGAAAAGAGTGCGTCGCGCGAATGTAGTGTCATAGAGAATAAACGTCACGAGAAAGTGCTGTCACATCGAATAGCCATCCGGGTGAGTGTCGTGTCACGCGCAGGTCGTGTCACATAACGGTAGCGTCAAAGTAAATAATTGCGATGAAAATGGGGGTTGGGGTGTCACAGAAAGGTCAGGTTACCAGGAATGTCGTGCAGGAATGGTGTGAATAAAGCCTTTAGAATAAAGCCTAAGATAGAGATATGTCAGAGGAAGGATGTATGACAGTAATTAAAGATCTGTTAAAGATCTGCCTTTTTTCAATGATAAGAGGGTTAATAACCGGCACATTTGTGTGTGTGTGGTGTGTGTGTGTTGTGTGTGTGTGGTGTGTGTGTGTGGTGTGACCCGCATGTGATGTGTGTGTGTGTAGTGTGCTGTGTGTGTGTGTGCGCGCGCAGCCGCGCGCCATCCGCGTGAATTATCCTCTCTGGTAAAGAAGCCAAATAATTGATGGAGGAGGTACCTTCTCTAAATAAGGATCCTATTGCATGCTGGAGTACCACAAGGCTCTGATTTTGTACCCGCTGGTATTTATGATTTATGTTAATGACATGGCAAAGAGCAGTTAACGTCAAGCTTTGTGATATGCTGACGATTCAGGCCTACTATTTTCAGTGGACAGAGGTACAGACAGCGAAGACTTAAGTAGAGAATTCATTCCATTAATAAATGGTTCTCAATGATAATAATTTATTCCTTGCATCTTGGAAAAAAACAGAAAGTATAATTTTGAAATAAACACAAACTCCAGGAATAATTCAAAACTGGTGACATCAGATGTAATGTGCAATTGCACATAAAATACAGTAATAAGCTATCACGGAATAAGACTTGGAAGACTCCATGAGTGGTAGTTAACGGAATTAAGTGATAAAAAAGGCTAACAATAGACTGAATTTCTTCACCAGAAAAGCTAGAGTAATTAAACACGACATGCTAAATTCTCAGTCTTTGACCTAATTTCAATGTCACTTCTTGACTAATGCAAGAGTATATGGTACAGCAGTCTCAACAAAGCGCACAAGGCTAGGCTGCAAGTGAGTGTCAAAATAAAGCCCTTAGATGTCGTCCTCAAAC
The DNA here is from genome assembly GCF_000485595.1 of Priapulus caudatus. Taxonomy (NCBI): domain Eukaryota; kingdom Metazoa; phylum Priapulida; class Priapulimorpha; order Priapulimorphida; family Priapulidae; genus Priapulus; species Priapulus caudatus. The sequence goes on along the minus strand of NW_014580375.1, from coordinate 4,792 downwards.
TAGGTACTATGACACAATACGGGCTAGAGAGTTTCAAGCTGTAACTTGAGGTACCTGTGAGTTCAGTCGTAATGCAACTGAGTGGTCAATAGGTTTTTTTAAAATATTACAATAATCTCGGCCCACAATTATAATGACAGAAGAGTATCACCGTTATACGTCAGAAGTACCATAGTTTCAAACAAGGAAGGTGACGATGTCTATTTTTAAACCGAGGGTCGGTAGAGCGAGGGGAAAAACCTTATTTACGTATACTGCCAATTGAACTTCGAAACTCTCTAACACAGCAATTAGGACAAATTTGTTTTATTCTCAGTTTCACTATTTATAGTTTAAAGAAATGCTGATGGAAAGTAGAACATTAGAGCAGAGGAGTATGATTTTTTCGCTTAAAGAATTTCTGGTGAAATTAGCATCAACAAAAGTTCCTGTATCGTCTTATAGAGAATGCCTTCACATGATATGACGGTTAAACTACAGGGGAGTGTTGGGGGTGGGGGTATGGTGCGAGTAGTTAGGCTGGATAAGTAGTGTAATATAGCATTCAATGTCATAGCAAAACAAGGACACCAATGTAAAACAATGAGTGTGTAGTCAAAGCTTTTTGTGTATATAATCCTTGGTACGTCATCACAAATTTATGAATTGCAGAATTTTATTGTATAAATGTATGCTCATTGTAATTGTATATGATCCGATAATTGCCTAAATAAAAAAAAAAAAAAATATAAAAAACCAAAATATATATTCCTATTAATATTCAAATATGTCATGTTCATGGGCAGTGTTAGCAGAACCGTGCATGCATGGTGTGTGTGTGTTGTCATAATATATATATAATATATACTATTTATAGTACTATATATGCGCGCCAAATCTTAAAAAGATGCGTGTGCTGTCAAGTGCGTGTTTCCGGGGCGCGCGTGTTGAAGACATGACGACCAGGCGGATACGCGTGATTGCTCATCCGTGTGTCTCTTCTCCGGCGTGTTTCCCGTCGATAATACTACCTCACCTTGTTTGGCGCTTGGCAGAGTTGTGTAGCTTAGCTCTGGGCCTGGTTCTCAGCTACGCTGTGGTTGCCCACTATGGATCCTGAGAGCATCTTCTGTACATCCCGGAGCTCCCATCCTGCCGAGGCGGCACAGCGGCTCATTGACTAGCCCTCTCTTGTAGCCGCGTAGCTGGCGTTCTTCGCCGGCTGCCGACACGCTATAGCGGGCTCTTGCAGATCTCGTGATCCGCTATTAACGTAGATCTTGTGGAGCAGCGGCGTGCGCGCCGTTGCGTCGCGAGGGCTCGGGGGAGCGGACGTTTCCGATCACTCCTACGGAGTATAGTAAATCCCTCCCTCACATTTATAGGCGCCTCGAAACCGACCCCTAGCGTCACGTGATGTAAGCCATAGAGATAGATCGTTAGAGAGGATGTTGGAATAGACTCTAGATTCGAGTAGCGTAGCATATCTCTATAACTACACACACACGATCGACACAAAGAAAAAGCATAAGGCAAAAGAGGCCAAACCCCCAAACCAACAAAAAAAAAAACAAAAAACCAGAAAACCACGGGCCAGACAAAAGCCAAACACCCCCCCACACAGAGAGGACGAAGCGGTGAAGAAAAGACCCACCCCCAACAAACCCAAGCAAACAGAAGAAGAAGAAGAGAAGAGAGAGAGGAAGAGTTAGAAGGTGCTGTGAAGAGAGAGAGAGGAGCGGGAAGAATAAATTAGGTGCTGAGAGAGGAGGAGAGAAGAGAGGAAGGGGTGAGGGAAAATGAAACGAGAGGACGAGATAAAGCAGAAAACAAAACCGGAAGAGATAAGCCAAAATAAAGACAGAAAGCAAACAAGAATGGAGAAGGAACACGAAAGGCGCAAAACAGAAGAAACGGAACAAACAAAAAACATTGATAGTTGAACACAAACACCCCAACATGTTGAAAAGGGAAGAGAGAGAGAGAAGAACAGACGAAGAGACGAGCACTAGAACACAAACGAAACGAACACAGAACCAGACGCACACACATCAACCAAACAAAAAAACACACAAAAACCCAAAAAACCCAAACCCCCACAAAAAAAAAACAGAAAACAAAGCAAGCGATGCACAAGCAGCCACCAGGACGCGAGAGCAGAGAAACGCAAGGAGAGAGACGAAAAAATAAGAACAAATAAAGACACAGACCCGAGAGAACAGATATGAGAACACACGACGACCGACGAGCAGATGAGAGAAAAAGCAGCAGAGAAAGATCAAATGCAGCGACACCACAACAAAAAACAAAACAAACCAAAAAAAAATACCGTCAATACCGCACTTGAATATGATCAAAAGTGCCCGCGACAACAAAAACCTATACCGCCTGGCGACCACCTCTCTCTGCTCACGCAAAAAATACAAATACAAACATAGCGCCCAGACCACCCGCCACCCGCCCGTCCACAGCACACGCACAGCCACCGCCCCACCTATCGCCCCTAGCGCCCGCCCCTGCCCCGCCCAGCAACGCACGCCAGCGCCACGCGCACGCACCAGCACCGACCCAGCACCACATCGCACGCTCGCACAGCCGACTGTGAACTCACTTACCTCTTCCAACACTACATCATAACACACCTTTAGCTAATCATTAAAAACTTACACTCATTCATAAACCCCCTAACATACCCTCTACACATCAACTCACTAAAGCTACTGACTAAAATTCATCAGAACAACCTCTAAACCTACCCCAACTATACCTCTAAACTTCAGCTAACGCGAAATACATAACCAAATTTAAGCCGCTTAAACCCTCTTACTATCCCCTAAACTCGTACACAAATACACATAAACTCACCTTAAACCTTTACCTCTAAACTCCGTAACGTCTAAACTCTACCTTAAACCCCTTCGCCTCTAAACTCATAACGTCTCCAAATACTCCTACCTTAAACTCTCGCCTCATAAAACCCATACTAAACATCAAAAAAAACTCACACACGCTCCATACAACCTCCTCCCGTTCAACCCCTTAAACCACCACAACACGCCTCTGAAAGGTTCTGAACTCGTTTACAATCTCAAGACCTCATTAACGTCAAAACAACTCTACTTCACACCACCCTCCGCCTCCTAATACCCCTACCTTTAAACTCATACGTCTAAAACTCTACATCTTCCCAAACCCCTCGCTCTACATACACACCTTACCTTTAAACATACCATAACGTACTAACTCTACACTTAAAACCACTCGACAACTCTAATCCCCAACTTCCTATTAACCTCACTCGATACTAAACTCATACCTCTAAAACAACCTCCCTTACATCCCTTACACCACTTTAAACAACGGGACGTAACTTCTAATTACTACCCTATCACAACCACTCGCCTCTATAAACATCCCTTTAAACTCATAAACCGATCTAAAAACCTCTAACCTTAAAACTCCTCCGCCTCTGAACCCTCACATACTAACAACCTCATAAACGTCTAACTCTACCTTAACCCACCTCAGCCCAATCACCGCTACCTTTAAAACTCTCTAAACGATACCTAACTCTCAAGACCTGAACACCCTCGAGCCCACAAACCTCTTAATCCCTTTACCTTAAATCAAACTCATAAGCTCTAAACTCACCCCCCACTAAAACTACCCATTCACAAAACTCTACAATCGCCTATAGACACCCCTCCCCTAAACTCATACACCCTCCAAAAACTATAACATTAAACATCACTCGCCTCACCACTGAAAACCCATTACATCTAAACATCACAAGAACGTCTAAAACAAACATACATAACTACTAAACAATATTTAACTCATAAAGACTAATAACGTCTAAACTCTGACTTCTAACCCTCAAACAAAAATCGGCCTACTGAACCCAACTATTACCTTAACTAAACTCATGACGACTCTAAACTCGACCTTAAACCCTTATGAACCTAACTTAAGTTCTGAACTCCCAGATACCATCTAAACTCATCTAATCTAAAACTACCATAACTTAAACCCAAACTCATCATCTAAAAACCCACAACATTACCTTTAAACTCGTGAACGTCCTAACTACTACATTAAAACCCACTCACCTCTTAACCCACTTTAACCTTTAAACACAACAACACCAACAACAAAAAAAACGGCAGAATGTCATAAACTCTACTCTTAAAACCGCCTTCATCACGCTCCTTAAATTCCTCACCTCTAAACATATAAGTCAAAAACTCTACCATCTAAACACACCCCACCTACAATATACTCCATTACCTTTAACAACCTCCTAACCTCTAAACTCTACCTTCCAAACTCCTAAGCACTACCTAGCAAAACCACTTACCTCTCCAAACCTCATAACGATTCCGAAAACCATCTCACCCCTTAAAAACCCCTCTGCCTCTGAGAGATCTAAAACCCTTCCCCAGCACAAAAAAGATTCAACCTCTAAACAAACTCCTAACCCTAAAACCCCCTGCCCTCACACATACTTAATTCCATAAAAAACCTCACTACTCCACAAAACTATAATACTAACTAAAGTTATGGCACCACCTATATATACATAATACTAATTGATAAATAATAAAATACCATATAATAAATTAAGTAAACTATAGTATAAGTAAAAACATATATCCATATGCTAAACTAACGAACAATAAAACACCTACATCAAAATCAACAAGCAAACAAATACGATCTAGTATCAACCTGCGCTATAATTATCAGCATAGATCTTTAGCCATCGTGAATCAAAGAGGCCACACGAGGAACAAGAGAATTCAAATATGGCGAT
>NW_014580374.1:17439-24422 GCF_000485595.1 Priapulus caudatus | reverse complement strand
GTGTGTGTGTGTGTGTGTGTGTGTGTGTGTGTGTGTGTGTGTGTGTGTGTGCAATCAGTGTTGTAGTCGAGTCCGCACCCCTCGAGTCCGAGTCCGAGTCCGCGCCACCCGAGTCCGAGTTCGAGTCCGAGTCCAGTTTTGATTAAAAAAAGGGAAAAATCGGAAAAAGGGAAAAAATCGGGAAAAAAGGGGAAAAAAGGCGAAAAAGGGAAAAAATTGCAACAGTGCATCAGTGCATCGTAGACAATCGAAAGTGTATAGTCAGTCGAAAACACAGGGACACGAGTCATACGAAACGTGTCAAAGTAACGGATCCATTTGTGTTTTACGAGAATGACACGGCTTGTTGAACCAAATGAGACAGTGCTAGTACCTTCAAAGTGGTAGAAGAAGAGACAGAAGTGGTAGAAAAAGCGCAAAGGGACGAAGTGACAGCAGATTCAAACCAAAGGGACAAGAATCTTAATCGAGCCATCGAAAACGTTACAAGATTAGGCCGTGTATCTAGAAAACCTAGTTTTAGTAGTGCGCACGCATGTGTACGTGTGCCCGCACGCATGCGCGTGTATGTGCACACGCACGCACGTACGCACATGTACACGCACGCACGCATGCACGCACGTGTACATGCACATGTACGTGCACTCGCACGCACGTGTACGCGCACATGCATGCATGCACGTACGTGCACATGCACGCACGCACGTATGTGTACGTGCACACTCACGACCACGCGTGCGCTTTCGGTTCAGTACGTATATGTACATGTATTCTGTGTACGTGAACACGCACGCATGTGTACATGCGCACGCACCACGCAAGCACCTGTACGTGCACACGAACGCACGTGTACGCGCACATTCACGCACACATGCATGCATATACACGTCTACGTGCACACTCACGCACGCACGTGTATGTGCAGAGGCACACATGTACATGCACGTGCGTGTACGTGCACGCATGCACGCACGCACGTGTATGTGCACGCGCACGCACGCACGCACGCACATGTACGTAAACACGCGCACATGCGCCATACACGTGTATGTGCACACGCACGCACATGTACATGCGCACGCACGCACGCACTTGTACGTGCACACGCTCTAGCACATCACATTTTGGGATAGTGTGAGCTAATGACGTCACCAGTTGAGGCGCAGCCAGAGAAGCATACTCAAAATAACTTGGTTTAAATTGACTACGTCACATTCTTTCTATGGTGTATATTTGTAAAATTTTTGTTGTAATTTTTTAGCAAAAAAATTTGGTTTAATAATAATGCAAGACATCGGTTTTCAGGTATTGACTCAACCTAATGAGTGCATACTAGGCAAATAAATATCGATTATTTAATAATCATATGAGGTCCACATATGATAGAGGATCATGGTCACACGCAGAAATGCTAATAAACTCGTCGGCATTATGCAATCAAGTATTGAGTAGGTGCAAATGCTAGATCAGATATGTAACTAGGATTAGCTAAATGAATTGACTAGTCACAGATATTACTAGTAATTAAGTAATACCACCGTATTAAGTAACATTAAATAGAATTCAAGCTGACAACCTAAATATATCAATTGCGCAAAATGTATTCCAGGTTCTACTCATTGAGTATGTCTATAATGCCAATGGAATAGCAAGAAACTCAGTTTGTGTCATTTAAACCTAAATACCTAAGCTTATCCTTAATCATTGTGCACATTGAATAGGAATGTACGTGTATATTGTAAAAAAAATAAAATTTTCTTTTTCTCAAACTCTAAGGATAGTCACTGTTTCAATAATATATTATGCAAGTACTATAAAGCACAACCGTGGAACGACGGCGTACTAGTTATTCTGCGTGTATACAGTCAATCAGATGTTTTTCTTAATAGTCTCTTGACATAATAATTGATTATTGACAATTGTGCTACTATTTAGGAATATTCGTTACGTTATCCATTATATTCGCTGACACACTCGAGATCGCAGTTAAGTCAATGTTTCTACGACTCTCACGCAGAGCAGCAGATCTCGAGGATATTGCATCCAATATCTAGCACAAAACAATAATCATTATAACCATGCCAACAAAGTATGCAGAAAAAGCATTGGGTGTAGTGATCCGATAAGTAGTTACCTGTTTATCTCGCTGATGAAACTTGTCCACACAGTCCATTTTGTTGCCGCAGGTGCTCTTGAGCACGTTTTCTGAGCGTGAGAGTTTGTGTAATAGGCTTCGTGTTACATACCTATTGGCCAAAGCAGCGATTACCATTTCACTGAATACACAGAGCTCTGTCCTTCATTGCTTGACGGCAATGAGAAAGCCTGGCGGGTGCCAAGGTAAGATAGACAACAAATAGCTATGGACGCAATGCAGGCCGATCGAGAAGAAGAAGCGGCCAGCCGCAAAAAAAAAGAATTCACACTTGCGCAGTCAGAAAAAATATAAAATAAAGTGCTTTATTCGTTCACATTTTCTTAGGATTCGCTCCCACCGACAACTGTCTTCAGACTGGTTAAGTTGTCCTAGCGGAAAATTCTGGGTTGTCTCGACAACCGGGACAATGCTTTAGTTTCGAAAGGCAAAAAGCTGTCGGTTATTCCAAAATGCAAGTGTGATTGTAAACTTGCCGCTTAGGCTTCATGATCATTACAGATCTGACAAAAGCATCAAACTTGGCACAGTTGTAAGGCCCTATGGCACGTACTGATAAGACCAGACTAAGAGCGAGGTGGCCCAGCACTGATTCACGATGTATTAATATTCCTTTATAGGCCCTTGCTCAACACATTGACGATTTAGCCAGCGTAATGGGCCGGACGTAATCAAGACACTATCTTACACATAGCTAAAAACGCTGGCAATACAGCACACACCAGCACACACAGTCGCTGAACTATCGATGTTTTTTCAAATTTTGAGTCGTATACATAAGCTCGTCATTCATACGAGTTTGGACGCATACTTAACGTATATATAGACACGTTTCGGATAACTTATAGATAGACTTAATACCAACGAATGCTTAGCGTGCTCATGCACACTAGGCGGTTCTACAACGTTATGCCAAGATAGTCTAATCTTATGCATAGCGCGGGCGGCCAGGCGTATCGCCACACACAGCAAACCGATTCCACGTGTCGTTAGCTATAAAAAGGCTCGCCGCTCGAGCAGCGCGAGTTCAATATCAATAACCGCAACTCGACAATCCACACACAGCAGTATCACACTACAGACAATGATTTCATCACCGATTCGCATGATCACAACAACGAGCCACACATACAGACCATTTTTATATACCAATTCCCTCTAAACGCTTGCCAATACGCCACGCACAATCAACACACAGCAGAGTAGCTGAGAGTAATTGAGACAAAACAATACAGCAGTTACATTATTCTCGAGTGGCAGGTGTCACACACACGCGCCGGGCAAGCACAGACACGTCAAAATACGTCGACACAATGGTTGAGGAGCGCAAGACAAGTTAGCGGCACAATTAGAGTCTTACAAATGCGCACGTTACACTCACGAGCAACACACGGATCACATGTACACATAGCACACATTAGGTGACTAAAACAATTATCTCGGACGCATTTCGACTCTAATGAGTAAAACTTAACAGTACAGTGTTCGATGAACGCTGATGTCACGATGTGAATAACTTACCTACAAACTGGTGATGGCCGCGCGTATGCGGGACCGTATTGGGACATAGCGCTGGCATATGTCGGAAAAATTTTGGAGGCATGCTCAACAAATTTTTTGAAGGACCCTCGCCGTACTACGACGTAATACGAGCGTGCTTCAGCGGTGGCTTCAGCGTGCTATTTTAACATAGTACTCACACAAAAGCTACAACCACACACATAACGCTAATCAGCGACGTATACGCCACAAGCCAGGTAATTCCACTCAGCAACAATTTCTTGATACGCACTCCCTGAAGCACATCAGAACACAACTCGAGCTAACGTCGTCAGGGCCAGACTGCGTGATCACAAAGGCCGACTATATAGAAATGAATCATAGCACGAGATGAGATTCGATAGTACAGCTTTTATCCCCCCTCCCCTGCACGCATCATACGCTATTGCCCTATAGGGCGGCATGAAAGTGTATTACTCTCATATCTCGCGCACATGAAATTGAAGCTACAAATTTCTAGAAATCTAGATACAGTATAAACATCAAAACAAACATGGCTACTTCAAGCTACTAATCCACCACCCGATATTCAAGTATATTGCATAAGAATCACGGACGGGCACGGGGCGAAATAGATCACAGTCAAATCTAAGACCAAATAGTAATCGAAACGTGTCGCTCATGGAGCGCTAATATCAATACGGCCGAGCCGACCGACAGACTCACAGCCCAGAGGATAGTGTACACACTAACCTCGTAATAGTCTTGGCGAACGGATTTGAGGTACACTTACTAAAATTCTAGTATACCTATAAACACATCTCTTAGCATATGTCTCTGTAAATATTTTGAGTTTGTTTTAAAAGCAGCGAATAAGTTTTAATTTAATTACCAAAATATTACGTAGGCGTATTGTCATAGGATAATATATACGCGGGCCTATCGCCCGTAAGATCAGTGTACTTAACATCCTAATATCTCGCCGACGAGCAGCAGATAATTTGAGCTAAACTCTACTAAATCACATGGAATAACGCCACATATAACACATCTCTCTATAGCTAAGGTGTCTCTGTAAATTTTGAGTTTCTATGAAGCACGAATAGTTTAAAAATTAATTACCAAAAATATACGGCACGGTATTGTCATAGGATAAATATACGCGCCGTCTATGGCCGCATAGATAGTGTACTAACTCTAATATTTTGCGATGGATTTCAGAGTTACTTTTCTAATAATTCTAGAGTAGCACTAATAGCAACGACATGTCCTTAGCTATGGTCTACTGTGATTTTGAGTGTTTAAAGCACGAATAGTTTAATTAATTACCAAAAATATAGCAAGTCAATCGGCTGCATCAAGGGCAACTCACTACATACAGCGCACTCGCAGGTCATATGCACGAGCCAGTCAAGACACATACGATCAGCCAGAACTGCTAAGACATGCTCGCGAAGGATTTGTAGTTAGCATTTCTAAATCTAGATACCTATAGACAGCGCGTGTCACGCACAGGGCACCAGCACATCAGCAGTCAGCAGCACTAGACACGGGGAACCGCACACGACACACACACAGTCACACACGGTGCTCCTGGGCGCCTTGCATGTGTTTGACTTGTGCTAATGAACATTGCAGGGCCTAAGAAATAGCCGGATATAAGCGGATTTCTGGAGTAATGGTAGTGGCAAGCAAAACGTGCGATAAGCGGGCTTGTGATGTGCTGACTAGTACTTCTGGAAAACGGGGCAAGGTAAAAAACCGGTTCGACATTATGCTATCAGGAAACGTTGACCTGGCCCTACGCTACCGGTCTTCGGGTAAATGTCTTAAGCTATCACTCACTCTGTGAATACTTTGAGTTTTATTGACGCCCCGTTAGTCAATATACTATAGACAAAATAATGTGCGCCAGACGTGAATTAACAGATGATTGAAATTTCGACACCACCGACTCCGCAACCCCCCTACCTCCTACGCGCCCCGCCTGCTACTGTGTGTACTGCGCGCATTGTACAGCTGGTAGCATGTATTGGCATTGCATACAGGCAGGCGTGTGGTTTCGAACATTTAATCATCGGTAATTCACGTTCTAAGGATTATATGCTATTGGGCACCCCTCTAATAATTGAAGTTACTGCCATAAGCTAGCAACTGTGCCAAGTTTGAGACTTTTTTCACTCTCGTGTAACGATTCGGCCCATATTTTGCACTAAGGAATCTGACTACTTGCGGGTTGGCTGAGTAACGGAGTTGACGATCAGCGCCGCTAGCGGCAGGTGCGCGCATAGCCGGTGTCTCATTGTAGAATAAGCTCTTCTAAACGCATAGCTGGCAGTGTTGTTGTCACTGTAGATTCTGTGTACAGTAGTTACTGATGCAGATTCTGTTTCTGAAGAAGAAGTCTAGTTGGTCAGTGTTACACATTAGGATCACATCACAACTTACACAGTCAAATATAGTATGTAATATCAAGTAAAATAATGTTATGCAAAGCCTATTTAAAAAAACCTCTCAATAGAATGTGCATTCTTTCTTGTTTTGATATTCTGGCTTGATTATTGATCTCTCTCGTGCATACATGTATTGGTTCTGTTATACGAGGACTAACATGGGTAACCACCGTTTGCTTTGGGGAATTTCTCAGTGACACTTGTAGAGAAAATCCTGACACTCACATATTTACTTAATTCTAATGAGTCGTAACAGAGGTAGTCAAAGCTTTGGATATACATTGTTAAGAAATATAGTGATCATTATGTCACTGTAACAGTAGAGTGATAAAATTATGCCCACTTTTTCACAAAATGTAAGTGATTCTGTTCAATTTTATGCTTAAATTGCTGCATCATACTTCCGCCTATCATCAAACATAGCCCATAGCAAGCATTTAATGTCGTAACCATAATATCAATACAATACTAGTTGAAAAACAATCGTATCAGTTAAGATTTGAGGATACATATTTAGTCCCGTTAGTACTTACTTTTAATGTAANTCTGTCTGTATGTCTGTATGTCTGTATGTCTGTATGTCTGTATGTCTGTATGTATGTATGTATGTATGTATGTATGCATGTATGTATGTACCTACCCCGCCGACCAACGATTAGACACGGAATTAGTTTAATTATTAAGGTAACATTTGAGCTCAAGTTTATCGAGTTAAACACAATAAATCATGCTAAGGCTAGACTAAGGCTACTAAATGTTGAATTTTGCCGGTTTCACTCTGTCTTATTCCTATTGATAGACTCCTGTATGTATGCATGTATGAATGTATGTATGAATGTATGTATGTATGTATGAATGTATGTATGAATGTATGT
>NW_014580374.1:14561-16357 GCF_000485595.1 Priapulus caudatus | reverse complement strand
TTACTTAATTCTAAGGAGTCGTAACAGAGGTAGTCAAAAGCTTCTGGATATACATTGTTAAGAAATTATAGTGATCATTAGGTCACTGTAAACAGTAGACGTGATAAAATTATGCCCACTTTTTCACAAAATGTAAGTGATTCTGTTCACTTTTTATGCTTAAATTGCTGCATCATACTTCCGCCTATCATCAAACATAGCCCATAGCAAGCATTTAATGTCGTAACCATAATATCAGGAGTAAGATAATATATCCTATATTATCTTACTCCTGATAATATCAATACAATACCTAGTTGCGAAACAATCGTATCAGGTAAGAATTTGAGGATATATATTTAGTCCCGTTAGTACTTACTTTTAATGTAAAAAAATTACAACAAAAATTTTACAAATATACACCATACAAACATCGTGACGTAGTCAATTTAAACCAAGTTATTTTGAGTATGCTTCTCTGGCTGCGCCTCAACTGGTAACGTTATTAGCTCACACTATCACAAAATGTGATGTGCTAGAGCGTGTGCACGTACAAGTGCGTGCGTGCGCATGTACATGTGCGTGTGTGTGCACATACACGTGCATGGCGCATGTGCGCGTGTTTACGTACATGTGCGTGCGTGTGCATGTACACGTGCGTGTGCGCGTGCGTGCGTGGGCACGTACACACATGTACATTTGTGCGTGTGCACATACACGTGCGTGCGTGCGTGCACGTACACATGTATGCGTGCATGCGCATGTACATGTGTGCGTGTGCACATACACGTGCGTGTGTGCGTATGCACGTACACATGCGTGTGTATGTACATGTGCATGCGTGTGCACGTAGGCGTGTGAGTGTGTGCATGTGTGCGTGTATGCGCGCATACACGTGCGTGCGTGCATGTACACATGCATTCGTGTGCACGTACAGGTGCTTGCGGGTTGCGTGCGCACGTACACATGCGTGCATGTTCACGTACACAGAATACATGTACATATACGTACTGAACCGAGAGCGCACGCGTGTTCGTGAGCGTGCACGTACACATACGTGCGTGTGTGCATGTGCACGTACACGTGCGTGCATGTGCACGTACACGTACGTGCATGCGTGCATGTGCGCATACACGTGCGTGCGAGTGCACGTACATGTGCATGTACACGTGCGTGCGTGCGCACGTACATGCGTGCACACGTACATGTGCGTGCGTGCGTGTGCACATACACGTGCATGTGTGTGCGTGCGCACGTACATGTACAGATACATGTGCGTATGTGCGCGCGTGTGCGTGCGCATGTACATGTGCGTGCGTGTGCACGTTAGGGCTGTAACGACACACTCGCGTATTCGGTGCACCGAATATTGTTGTTGGACGATACACATTCGTTATTCGCGTCATAATTATTCGAATACTGACGAATACAAATAATATAAATGAAACCCACTTGAAAAAGTATTTTTAGCTCATCTGACATAGTCAGGTGCAGCTTGTAGAATCGCACGATTGTCCGTCCGTCCAGCCGTCCGTGCATCCGTCAACAGTTGGGCACAAATCTTAACCGCTCGACGTACGGTCATGATATTCAGGACGTGGGGGGGTAATCCGAAAACGAGTTGGGATGTCGAAGCTGGGGGTCAAAGGTCAAGAGGTGTAAAAGAAGGGGGAACATTCCCTCCTTAACTTAAGATATAGGGAGGAAATTCAGATTTGCGGCACAAATCTAAACGGCTCGACCTAGGCTCGTGATAGTCGGTGTATAGCATCAAGGGAGGAAAAGCCACCACTGTGCCGAAATTGGAGGTCACAGGT
>NW_014580374.1:8843-12329 GCF_000485595.1 Priapulus caudatus | reverse complement strand
ACGAACGTACGACGGACGACGCCCCATGGCAATAGCTCAGCTTGACGATGTCAAGGTGAGCTAAACACACTGCATTGCAGGTGTGCATGTTTATTAGAAAAGTGCCAGTTCACCCCCATGCATCAGATGCATCAGAAATGGATTGGCCCCGGGTGTTTGCCTACATTTCGGATGACGGTAGCCACGCTAGCATTCAGGGTGCTATTAATATACAGACTGCTTTAGAAAATAATATGATTTAAGGAGTGTAAATCTTGTTCAACAAACGTTTGTCTTTGCAATTGAACTGCAAATGTAGCCTTACATCCACACAGGTATGGGCTCTAATAATAGCAAAAGCAGTTCAGTCCTTTGTTAACAATCAACAAATCCATGTTGAACCTTCCCTTTCAGAGTCAAAAGGTTATCAGACACTTATTCTTCGCACGTCAGTGTTAAGCCCATTTCATGGTCCTTTCAATAAAGTGATAAAAATGATAGGTCCCCACTGAAACAAAAAAGGTTTTCACTCTGTCCGTTAGGCCATGTCCTCAGAAAATGTCTGATATCTAACCTTTCCCCCACTGCCCTTTGACCTGTGACCTCCAATTTCGCACTGGTGATGGGTTTCCTGCCCATCACACTATACACCGAATATTAATAGCATAGGTGGAGCCGTTCAGATTTGTGCCGCAATTCCGTATTTCCTTCTATACCTTAAGTTAAGGGGGAAATATTCCCCCTTTGTTTACACATCTTGACCTTTGACCCTTGACCCCCAAATTTGTCATTCTGAGTCCTTCGTACGATTCCCCCCCCCCGACGTCTCGAATATCGTGACCGTACGTCGAGCGGTTAAGATTTGTGCCCAACTGTTGACAGACGAACGCACAGACGCACGAACAATCATGCGATTCTACAAGCTGCATCTGACTTTGTCAGATGAGCTAAAAACCTCTCAATAGAATGTGCATCTTTCTTGTTTGATATTCTGGCTTGATTATTGATCTCTCTCGTGCATACCGTATTGGTTCTGTTATACGAGGACTAACATGGGTAACCACCGTTGCTTTGGGGAAAATGCTCAGTGACAACTTGTAGAGAAAATCCTGACACTCATATTTACTTAATTCTAAGGAGTCGTAACAGAGGTAGTCAAAAGCTTCTGGATATACATTGTTAAGAAATTATAGTGATCATTAGGTCACTGTAAACAGTAGACGTGATAAAATTATGCCCACTTTTTCACAAAATGTAAGTGATTCTGTTCACTTTTTAGCTCATCTGACGTAGTCAGGTGCAGCTTGTAGAATCGCATGATTGTCCGTCCGGCCGTCCGTGCGTCCGTCAACAATTGGGCACAAATCTTAACCGCTCGACGTACGGTAACGATATTCGGAACGTGGGGGGGTAATCCGAAAACGAGATGGGATGTCGAAGCTGGGGGTCAAAGGTCAAAGGTCAAGCGGTGTAAAAGAAGGGGGAACATTCCCTCCTTAACCTAAGGTATAGGGAGGAAATGCAGAATTGCAGCAAAAATCTAAACGGCTCGACCTAGGCTCGTGATAGTCGGTGTATAGCATTATGGTAGGAAAAGCCATCACTGTGCCGAAATTGGAGGTTAAAGGTCAATGGGGCAGAGGGCAGATTTTATACATTTTCTGAGGACATGGTCTGACGGAGCAATCGAAAAACATTTTTGTTTCAGCGGTGTCCTACCATTTTCATGGCTTTATTGAAAGGACCGTGAAATGTACTTTCCGCTGACATGCAAAGAGTAAGTGTCCGATAACCTTTTGACCCTCAAAAGGAGGGTTAAACATTGACTTGTTGACTGTTAACAAAGGACTGAACTGCTTTTGCTATTATTAGAGCCCATACCTGTGTGAATGTGAGGCTACAGTTGCACAGTTTAATTGCAAACACAAATGTTTGTTGAACAAGGTTTACGCTCCTTAAAGTGTTTACGTCACGGATCTCCTGAAATTTATAGTTGAAACCTTATTTTTGTAATTTTTTTACATCAAAAGTTAGTACTAACGTTACTAAATATATCATCAAACTCTCACCTGATACAAATGTTTTTACATTGGTTAAATTTGCAAAAATCTTAACGATTTGAATTAGTGTTATTAACACTATTTACCCAGTACTGTACAGATACTGGCATCTCTCGGTTGCTGCACTAGTTGCTGTGGTCGATGTCATCGTGATTTGTGTATGGTGCACAAAGTGGTGCCCAAACAGTTTTTGTTTTAATTTGTGTTAGCTATATATTAGGGGTTGCAAAGGTAACACAAGCTCCACGCGCTGCACTCTGGTAACTTGATTGTTGCAATCAAGGCTAAAAGTGTTACCACCTGGTTGGCTTAACCGTCACAGGTTAATGTTAGTAAGGGCATACAGTCGTAAAAATCTGCTTCAATAAACTGTGCAATGGCAGCAACCCGCTTAAAAGGAAAGAATTTCAGGATAGGGTCGCTAAATGTGGGCACCCTGAGAGGAAGAGCAAGTGAGGTGGTGGAGACGTTGTCTCAAAGGAAATTTGACATCTGCTGTCTCCAGGAGACCAGATACCGTGGTGGTCAGTGTCGTATATTCAAAGGAAAGAACACGAAGTACAAGTGCTACTGGTCTGGTAATGATAAGGGGACTGGTGGTCGGTGTGTTGCTGGCGGAGGAATGGTGTGGGAATGTGTTTGAGGTGCGGCGTGTCTCGGACAGGATCATCAAGGTTGACATTCCGTCACTGCCCAAGTGTAAATTTGTGCCTCGTCTGAAAATATGGAAGTTGAAGGACCCTGTGACCAGGCAGAAGTTCCGTGTGGCCTTTACACAACGGACTGTGGACGTAAATGTGGCTACCACTGAAAAATGTTAATGTCTGGGTGCTACTGAAGAAGTGTGTGGTCTATCTAAGAAGCATCAGTGGAGAAAACAGACGTGGTGAGAGAATGACCTCATTGTCAGTGTAGTGGAGGAGAAACGGCGGTGCTACTGTCACGGTTAGCCGGTTCCCGTCGACCGGCATCGAAGCCACACAGCTAGGCTGTGCACCTGGCCAGCTGGCGGCACGCGCGCGAGGCGGGCAGTACCGTGCGAGAGGGCAAGCGGGAAGGATAGTAGAGCCGCGTAGCAAAGCGTGAGCGAAGCAGGCAGTACAGTAGAGCCACGCAGCAGAGTCGTGCGTGAGAGAGGACGTGTGTCGTCCCAGCCGTGCGTGAGAGAGGACGTGTGTCGTCCCAGCCGTGCGTGAGAGAGGACGTGTGTCGTCCCAGCCGTGCGTGAGAGAAGACGTGTATCGTCCCAGCCGTGCGTGGGAGAAAACGTGTGTCGTCCCAGCCGTGCGTGAGAGAGGACACGTGTCGTCCCAGCCGTGCGTGAGAGAGGACATGTGTCGTCCCAGCCGTGCGTGAGAGAGGACGTGTGTCGTCCCAGCCGTGCGTGAGAGAGGACATGTGTCGTCCCAGCCGTGCGTGAGAGAGGACGGGTGTCGTCCCAGCCGTG
>NW_014580374.1:7295-8833 GCF_000485595.1 Priapulus caudatus | reverse complement strand
CTGTGTCCGTAGCGCCATGCTGCACGGGAGCGAGACATGGGCAGTGAAATCTGTTGACTTGCAACGCCTCCGGCGTAATGACAGGGCAATGATCAGATGGATCTGCAATGTCACAATTGAGGATTTGGCCCCTTCAAACGAGCTGCTGGGCAGACTGGGTATCTTGGACCTTGATGTCTTATTACGTGAGAGAAGACTTCGCTGGTATGGCCATGTTCAGCGCTCCACCGGTGCCACCAAGACAGTGGGTGAAGTTCGAGTTGTTGGTGTAAGGAGACGTGGGAGGCCGAAGATGTCTTGGAAGGAGGTTGTGAAGAAGGATAGGGAACAGTGGAATCTCTCCGCTGTAGACCCCTTGGATCATATCACATGGAGAGCAAGCGTGAGAGCTGCCAAAACTGGACCGAGCCAGATTCCTGGAGTGGGCTTCTACTGATGTGGATCTAAACCCTTGAGTCCAGTATAAAATAAAGAAACCGAAAACAACAACAACAACAACATATAGAATATAGAATATAGGGAAAATAAATAATATATGTTCATGTGTATTATGTTTGAAAAAATTATAAATAAAACTGCGAAATGCTATTTGTTTTTTTAATTTCTGCCAACAAAAATGTTTGCGACATCCTCCTTCATGATAGATCAGAGGCTAGATCAACTAAACGATAAACAATGGTGCGCAGACCAGTTCATTTCAGTGCATTGGAAAGAAAAAGATGAAGAAAAAGGCCAAAAGAAGATTATATGAGAAACTCCTGCTTAAGTTCACAAGGAATTACCATGGCTGCCACAATAATTTTGCCAATGCCTCGTTTACCGCAGATGTTCGCTATATTGGCTAGCTGCGTCTGGGCGCCACGCAAGAGTTTCAAATTAATGATGGTTGTGTTTGTGTCGAGCGTTTGGTTACATCGAATGCACCGGCAAATTAGGGAGTATAAAGAAGGTATATAATCATGAAAAGTAAACAGAAACACTAATTGTATTTTCAAACATTATATTTTGTACAAATAACACACAAATATACTACTTGCTGGTGCTAGAAATTTGTGACGTAGACAGTTTAAATCATATTATTTTCTAAAGCAGTCTATAGCACCCTGAAGGCTGAATCAGTGAATGCTCATGTAGGTAGGCAAAAAACGGGGCAGCCCATGGCTGTCACGCTTCTAATCATAATTGTTGCCTGCCAACTTGCAATGCACATGTGTCTGCAATGCATAGAGATTAGGTGGGTGCGAAAGTGTAGCTGATATATTTGATCCAATTGGCTACGAAAGTCAAACAAGAATAAAGAAGACTTATGTATAAGACGTCTTGCTATGCACAAATGAATTTATCAGCAGAACACCAGACACCAGATGAGCCCTGTCGCACTACGGCACTTGTTCTTTCTCTCTCTCTCCATCTCTGTCTCGGAGTCTGTCTCTCTCTCTCTCTCTCTCTCTCTCTCTCTCTGTCTCCGTCTCTGACTCTGACTCTGTGTCTTTCTCTGTGTCACACACTCTCTCTCTCTCTCTTTGTGTGTGTGTGTG
>NW_014580374.1:5889-7285 GCF_000485595.1 Priapulus caudatus | reverse complement strand
GAAAGTATATGATGATCGGAGCACCATCTCGGGAAACGCCCCGCGTTAGTCTACGGCCTCTATATATATCTAAGACACCATTTATCACCAGGTGAGGTGTGAGGCTGCTCGTGTTCTACGATCCAAGCCGATATATGACGTGGTCATCGGGAACGTGGATGGTGCCACGTTGGTAGCTGGAGCACGGGTGGAGACCCTCGCAGTGCTCACGAGGGCCCAACAAAAGGCACGCGGCAAGCCCCTGACCGGGCTGAAGGTCTCCCCGGTAAGTGGTAGCAGTGTAACGGCCGAGGAGTTCAGGCAACTCCAAGTCAAGGATGGGTCGTTGAGGGCCTATTGGGAGACGGCGGAGAAAGCCGGAGAAGGAGAAGGCACCGACGGGTGCAGGTTCAAGGTGGATCAGGGTATGCTGTGCCGCTACACTCCCGGTAGCTCTGGGATTGAACACACGTGGGCGGATGCGGGTCACCAGCTAGTCGTCCCCAAGAGTTTACGGGCAGAGGTGATGGGGTTAGGCCACGACTCGCTGTTCTCCGGACACCTTGGGGGTGGCAAGACATTGGACCGGGTACGGTCAGCGTTCTGGTGGCCGGGCATCGGACAAGAGGTGGCAAGGTTCTGCAGGTCGTGCGATACCTGCCAGCGAACGGTGTACAAGGGAAGGGTCCCAAAAGCACCACTCCAAAAAATGCCTATCATCGCGACCCCATTTGATCGGGTCGGCGTGGACCTGATTGGCCCAATCAAGCCGGTGACAGCGAGCGGAAATCGTTACGCCCTAGTCGTGGTCGACTTTGCAACTAGGTACCCCGAAGTCGTACCCTTACCTTCGATTGAAACCGAAAGGGTGGCGGAGGCTTTGGTGCGGATATTTTCCAGGGTGGGGGTACCCAAGCAGATGCTGTCAGATAGGGGCTCCCAGTTCACGTCTGGCATGATGGAGGCGATGGCCCGATTGCTATCGATCCGCCGACTGACGACGACCCCGTACCACGCTATGTGTAATGGGCTGTGTGAGCGTTTCAATGGACGCTAAAGCAGATGTTGAGCGGGATGTGTATGGAGAAGCCAATCGACTGGGATAGGTATATCGAGCCCCTGCTGTTCGCATACCGCGAGGCCCCACAAGACTCACTCGGGTTCTCACCCTTTGAATTGTTGTATGGGAGAACGGTGAGAGGGCCTATGGCTATCCTTAAGGAGCTGTGGTCTGGACGGTTCGAAGACCAAGAGCTTCGGACCACGTATGAATACATTGTGGACCTACGGAACAGGTTGGAGGAGACCTGCAGGGTCGCCCGTGAGAGCTTAGCCACGGCCCAGAAAAGACACAAGATGCATTTTGACAAGAAGGCGAAAGACAGGGTGCTGCACCCTGGGGACACGGCTCTTGTGC
>NW_014580374.1:3107-5378 GCF_000485595.1 Priapulus caudatus | reverse complement strand
CGTGACCGACGAAAGCCCGATCCGGCTAAAACCATACCCAGTTCCTCACGCTCTCGTAGAGACGCTGTGCAAAGAGGTTGAGGATATGTTGGCACTAGGTGTGATTGAACGGTGCAGCTCCCCATATGCCTTCCCCATCGTGATGGTAAAGAAGAAAGACGGCACTAACCGATGCTGCATTGACTTCCGTTTGCTGAACAGAGTGACAGTATTTGATGCCGAACCCATGCAGAACGTTGGGCAAATCTTCGCCAAACTAGCAACTGCCAAGTACTACTCGAAGATGGACTTTTGCAAAGGGTACTGGCAGATTCCGGTGAGGGAGAGTGCCCGCGACAAAACGGCATTCCAGAGCCCGGTAGGCCTGTTCCGCTTCAAAAAAATGCCGTTTGGTCTGGTGAATTCGGGTGCCACCTATTGTAGAATGATGCGAAAACTGCTGGGCGGGGTGGGACACGTTGACAGCTTTGTGGACGACGTCCTCGCGCACACCGAAGAATGGGAGACGCAGCTGGGGGTGCTGCGCCAAGTTTTCGACCGAGTCGAACGAGCGTCACTGACAATGAGCCAGCACGTGTTTTTTTCGATACGCCACCCTAAATCTGATGTTTTAGGCTACGGCGTACGTCAAGGGAGCTGCGCACCAGAGCGACAAAAGTAGAAAAAGTCATGAATGGCTGAAGCCGGTTTCCTGGCCCTTGGCGGATTGCTACCGCGAGTTCTTGCCCAAAAATTACGCGACGGGCCTGCGGCGGCCGCTGACATGACCTCACAAAGGAAGGGGTCACCTAACCCAAAGGTTAAACCCCCCATGGACTGAGAAGCATGATTGCTTCGTTTAAGCGAAGTAATCTATGCTACAGACGCGTCACCATATTGAAGTGCCACGCTTCGACAAGGAATTCGTGGTACGCTAAGCGAAAGCTTCGGATGTGTTACCGGGTAGCCGGTTCCCGTCGACTGGCTTCGAAGCCACGCACTAGGCTGTCACTGCTGGGAGCTCGGACAGCACGCGGCGCCGAGCGGGGAGTACTACCGTGCGAAGAGCGCAAACGGGAAGGACAGTTAAGAGCACGCAGCAGAGCCGCGGCGTTGAGCGAAGGAGAAACTGCATAGTTTTCGCCAAGTTAGCAGTAAGTAAGAAGCACGCAGTATAGCCGGTGTGTGAGCGAAGGAGAAGTGGATAGTTTTCGCGAATTAGCAGGACAGTAGAGGCTACGGCACAAGCCGTTGCGTGAGAGAGAGAAAGCGTCGCACGTGTAGCAGAGCCACGCAGCGAGGTTAGGCAGAAAGGTGGCGTGAGCGAGGGAGAGCTAGAACAAGAGACACAGGCAGTCTACAGTGGACACGTGGCAGCGCCGAGCGGGGTGGACAAGCCCAGCGAAGAGGACGAAGAAGGAGGAGAAGAGAACGAAGGCGCAGAGCACACCGTGGTCGACGGACGCGAGAATGACCGAGGAGAGGAGGAGGAGGAGGAAGATAGGCTGAGAGAGAGACGACCGCAAGCGTGATTTACGTTGGTTCGTCTTTAACTTTGCGTTGATTGTATCAACTCTTGGAGCAATACGCGTAGTGGTATGCACGCGTTGATTGTATAACTCTGTAAAGTACGTGTAGGCGTATGCGCGCGTGATTTGTATGACTCTGTAACAGTACGTGTAGCGTATGCGCGCGTTGATTGTAGATCTGTACAGTACGTGTAGCGTATGCGGCGCGTTGATTGTATGATTCTGTAAAAATACGTGGAGGTACGCGCGCGCGAAAGACCGTACGAGTGCGTCGGTTGCTGATGCTGGCTATTGGATTGTTGTGTTGTCATTGATATTTGATATGGATTTGACGGTGATTGTCGGGTGTGGATATGACTATCGAGGTTCGTGTGTGTGACAGTACATGGCTAGCGCATTGACATTAGCCCCATCGTTTCTTTTGCCGCGTGAACAGCGGCGTGGCGTGATCATAGCAAAAACGAGTATGCACAAGCTACACGTTGACATACATTACATGGCGTATAGTCATAGGCGGGGAACAACACAGCGCATGCTTGGAATTACCTATATGCATCCTTACACATTGCTTGAAAATTTTACTCGGTAAGCTCGCACCAGAAGAGCCTTTGTGTCTGGGTATACAGCGTCCGTAAAAGAAGATGGCCGGGATAGTGCGCTCGAATGGGGTGTTGTTTGTATATGTTAACCGCGACGTGTCGCGAGTATTCGCAAACGCCTACTCATAACCCTAAACCTAACCATAACCCCCAAACCCTAAGCC
>NW_014580374.1:0-572 GCF_000485595.1 Priapulus caudatus | reverse complement strand
ATGCATTTTGACAAGAAGGCGAAAGACAGGGTGCTGCACCCTGGGGACACGGCTCTTGTGCTGCTGCCCACTGATCGCAATAAGCTCATGATGCAGTGGAAGGGGCCCTTTGAGGTTAAAGAAAGGGTGGGGCAGAACGACTACCGACTGAGGGTAGCAGGTGGGGAGAAGCTGTTCCACATCAACATGCTAAAGAAGTACGTCGATAGAGAGGTGGACACAGTGGCGGCCGTCGCCGCACTGGTAGAGGAAGATCAAGAGGGGACCGAGTTCGGCAACGACCAGCTGCTGCAAAACTTCCCGGATGCTGAAGCCGAGACCTTCCAGGACGTAAACATTAGCCCTGGGCTGACGAACCGCCAGAGATCAGAGTTGGTTGAACTGTTACATGAGTACCGCTCGATCTTCTCGTCTAAACCGGGCAAAACGACTCTGGCCGAGCATGACATCCACGTGACCGACGAAAGCCCGATCCGGCTAAAACCATACCCAGTTCCTCACGCTCTCGTAGAGACGCTGTGCAAAGAGGTTGAGGATATGTTGGCACTAGGTGTGATTGAACGGTGCAGCTC
>NW_014580373.1:16726-17776 GCF_000485595.1 Priapulus caudatus | reverse complement strand
TAAACTAAACGTTAACTTAGTACGGTAGGAGACATATATATATATATATATATATATATATATATATATATATATATACGCGTCT
Source organism: Priapulus caudatus (assembly GCF_000485595.1). Classification (NCBI taxonomy): domain Eukaryota; kingdom Metazoa; phylum Priapulida; class Priapulimorpha; order Priapulimorphida; family Priapulidae; genus Priapulus; species Priapulus caudatus. Next base: position 17,691 of record NW_014580373.1, on the reverse strand, counting down.
ATTATACGGCCACCGTGTGTAGAACGCGCCTGCCGGTGGGACGGAATATCTGTAGATTCCTTGCACTCCCCCACGCTGGCTGAGCAAAGCGCCGGCCGGCGTTATAATAAATCTGATCCAAACCATGCTTACAATAGGTACAATGTGTACATAGCTATAGTGAATGGTTTCATGGTCGGGGAATTGCGCGTGAGGGGCACAGACGTGTTTACTATAGTCCTAACGGGCGAACGGCAAACTGCACGCTGCGAAAGCTGAATGGCACTATGCAAAACAATTATAATGCGTGTACTTAGACGGGAAAATCAGTAAAACAGTCTGCGGTGTTATGTTTTTGTGCATTCGATCGCTGACGCTTGACAATGCCGAACCGTTTTGTGTGTTTGAGTTTTTTTTGCGATTTCTCACAATGGTCCCCATCCGCCCCCGTCTCTGCGAGTCGGCTTGTGGGCTTGCCTCCTTTGCTCGGCGCGCCATTATGAGCGGAAACGTAAGGCGGGGGAGAGGAACACCGGCACCAAAGCGATCGATGCGCCACCGCTGCGCGACAATGGAACTGCGCGACCTTGCACGGAATTTTTTTCTCGGCGCTTTTTTGATTTTGTGTACGGGCGAGAGATTTCAAACGGTTTATTCATTTCGCTGGTTATTAACGGCGGGATAGGCCCGCACTCCCCCGCGATGGCAGACGCATACTAAACTCAGTGCGGAGCTTTCAGCTCGGAGAGAATGCAGGCCCGTGCATGCGCGTCCGGTCGCCCTCAAACATCGCGGCAGCGCCGAAACCCTCCCGACACGCAAGACTCTAGTAAACCATTTAACGAAGAGCTCATATTCTTAGAGAGTTAGAAGAGTGTTGGATAGATAGATAGATAGATAGATAGATAGATAGAGAGAGAGAGAGAGAGAGAGAGAGAGAGAGAGAGGAGAGAGAGGAGGAGAGGAGGAGAGAGAGAGAGAGAGAG
>NW_014580373.1:9941-16701 GCF_000485595.1 Priapulus caudatus | reverse complement strand
CTTCTTCCTCGCTATCAGTGCCATAGCATGCCGAGTCGTGCTGTGTGATATATATACCTGTACTACGACCACCGAGTGTACACCAGCAAAGCCCAACGAAACGGCGTACAGATAGATATATAGAACATCTGAGGGAAGACCTGTAAACAGACCGTCTACAGAGAGACAGATTACGGCGTGCAAACCTAACACAATATACCAGCATCGCATTCGGTCAAGAGTGGGCGCCAGGATTACACAGTAACACGTTCATATTAGTTTAATTCCTGTGTGGAGAATGGAGGTTGGCACACTGTGTCTTACACACCTTACACAATCGTCACGGACAGGCAGCAGAAACACACCGGCCAAACCGTATTCTTTCACTGCCGTTACGATCCATGGTCTCGTGGCACCCGCACGCGAGTTTATAAATCGTAGGCATGGCGACTGAAGCATTTGATAAATTATTCGCTGCTTTTAATACACCTGCACCTAACCCTAACCCTAATCAGCTCACCATCCTACGTCACCATCAGTTACCGTCAATCTTTCAGTCGCCATCTACTCGCATTTAAAAACTTACGCACCCGCACCCGTTAACGACGTCGGGAAAAATAGATGGCCGCTCTATCATTTCGGTGACGCCACCAATTCAGCCCCCCCCCCCCACACACACAGAACATCATGTAGACACGTAGCAATTTTCGCGTGGCACATAGCCTCCAGCCTGAGAGAGTCGTTATAAAAATATATAAATAAAGCATATTGCATAACAGCAATGCAGTTGACACCTGCATCGCCAGTCCAGTTTGATAGGAATCATTCCGCTGCGGATTTTGCGTCGAGCGAGTTTATTACGCAATCGAAAACATCTATAATCCTAATGTTTTTTCCTATAACAAGAATTCCTCCTAACGGGAATTCCATTACGGGCCCACTTTATTTTCATTTCATCCATTGCCCCGGCAGACAGCGCCTTGTATCGTTTTAAACATTAAGCGCGCTACCTGGTTAAAGCGCGCGTCACTAGGAAACCTAGAGTACCTTCACATAGAAGTGTTCTCGTACATAAAAAGAATCATATAGCAAAACCGAATAGATATTGTTTACATAATATTTGTTATAGAATAAAAACAATATCTAACCGGAAATGAAGAAAATCGCGACGCACACACTAAGCCGATCACACTCGGAGTTCAGTACGCAGAAAGCATTGCCAAAATTCATTATACTCATTTTTAATAGGATGAATTACGTCACCGTAAATGGCTAAAATAAAAAACTATTTCACTTGTTTCAACAAATTTAAGTAGATTTTGCTTCCCTTTTTATGCCGGTTAAACTTGCTTTGTATATACTTCCTTATTTTACTATACTCGTTCGATCTGTAAACATACACGCGTGACACATCCAGCCAAGCCAATTAATTCAGGATCATATATCAAATCGTCCAGGTTTTTTCGATTTTGTTTTTTAACTAGTGAGAAACAATCTTAATCAGGTACGAATTTGGACATACGTTTAGTCCCGTTAGTACTTAACTTTTTAATAGTAAAAAAATGGCAACAATTTTTATTTACAAATATACACCATAGAAACATTCACGTGACGTAGTCAATTTAAGGATAATAGACAACCTAACAACTTTAGTGCTACTGCCCTCACTTGGCAAAGCTGGACGAAAGCGCCAAAACACACACACACACCAACAAACACGCATGTCGTTACAGATTCAGCAATGCCAATCGCAATTTCCGGCTCATAGATCCTGGACCCGAAATTCAATATTTTTTTTTTACATACCAACTTCTTGTTATTCAGTTAATTAGGTAATTACTGTGCACTGTCTGCTGAGTATTTCCGTCGCGGGGAGAGAAACAAACAAACACAAACAGAAACGCGGAGTGTAGTGGCCCGGCTGGTAGCATCATGGAATAAATATCACGGTATACATTAGTGAATCCCTATTTTTCGAGTGCGCAATTAATTTTCTTCTGCTACGTTGTGCATCATCTCACCACTACTCTCTCGCCCTGCGCAACGTCGCTCGATGACGTCACACGTCACGGAGGTTATAAACATGTTATATAAGCAACGCGCCCACCTGTCTTGCTTAAGCAGCAGCGCCAACTTCATTACAACGCAGAAAAACAAAACGATGCTCGGCATTGCTCTCGCGTGGGGAAAATGTCTTCACAGACTCGTTGTTGGCGCATTGCGACACACGCGATTGCGCTCGAATGCATAGTATAACGCATCAATATCATGAAACTCACAGCCGTGCGACACAAACCCATGCACACGCCACTCACGTACACGCACACCTGCGCGTGCGCCGCATACACACACGCCACACTTGTCTTCACGCGCACGCACACACACAACACGCACCGCCGCGCACAGCTAAACTCTCTCTATTGCCTCTCTGGGCTCCCTGGACCAGCAGATTTGCGAGGTTAGAGAAACATCGATAGCATGCATCCGCCAACAATGCCAAACGTCTCCCTTTTGCAAACAATCTCAGCTCCGCGCGCATCTCAGAACAGCAGCCATATATAGAGGCGGCGCCATGACGTTGCAGTGAGAATACGTACTCCTAGCAGTGACATTCGCCTCATTTGTTCTTACTATAAGAATCGTGTGACACTTCCTCGCTGAATGGCTTCAGAGTTCATTGCCATCCCCTCCTGAGTGCCATGGCCAAGCAACGCCGAGCGTAATCACTACAGCTTGACAACCGATGACGATGACGATATGACGACGACCCACCACTGATTAAAATCTAGTCTGCTCGCCATGCAGCGGCAATGACGACGACGGCACAACAGCGTTTGGGGTGACACGCACCGATGACGGACCGATGCAACAACGCTTGGTGACACGGACGCCATGACGACGACGAGAACGTCGTGGTGACACAGCACGCCAACACGCATGACAACGCCGTTGGTGACACGGATGATTTGCACGCACGACGACAATATGCGCTGGGACCACGCACGCCATAACGACGACGACAACGCGTGTTTGACACAGACGATGACTACCAAGAACAACGCGCTGCGTTGACACGCACCAGATAACGACGACAAACGCGTAGGTGACACGGATGATGCACGACCAAACGACAACGGCCGTCGCCGTGACACGAACCGATGACGGCACGACGACAAGCGCCGGCCGCGGCGACGACGACATTAAATGTTATAGAATTTCGAAGTGAGTTTCTTCAGGTCGATGATCACGTTGCCAGTCGCGTCTTTCTGCCACGGCTCGTCTCGCAATACTTCTTCAACGATCGTGTCGATGGACTCTGCGTGATCTGCAATATATTAATAATCGATGTATACAAGATATATAATATAAAACACACGGCACGCACGCCACGCACGCACGCACGCACGACAAGCACTACACACACACACACACACACACACACACACGCTATTATGTAAAGCGCACCGATGAGAGAGCAGAGAGAGAGAGAGAGAGGAGAAGAGACGAGAGAGAGAACCAGGAGATGATGGAGAGAGAGAGTGAGATTGAGATTTGAGAGGGCGGGGGGGGGGGGGAGGGGGGGAGAAAAGAGGGCAAGCGAGAGCAAAGAACCGAGGAAAGCAGAGGAAAGAATAAAGCAGACAGAGAGAGAGTGAGAGAGTGAGAGAGGAGAGCAGAGAGAGAAAGACCGAGCAGAGAGAGAGGAGCGCGCCACGAGAAGAGCAGCAGAGCGAAACGTGCAGAGAGGCGCTCGCGAGAAAGAGGCAGAAGAGAATGAAGGAGGAAAAGAATGAAGGGAAAGAGGAGACAGGGGGGACAGGGGAAGATAGATGGAGGAAAGAGGCGGGTAGGAGAGCAGGGAGAAAAGATTAGCAGCGAGAGAGCAGGAGAGCATGAGGGTGGACGAGAGGAAACGAGGTGCTGAGAGCACAGCAGCAGGAGAGAGAGAGACAGAGAGAGCGAGAAAGGAGAGAGAGAGAGAGAGAGAGAGAGAGAGACGATGACGAGAGAGCAGACGAGACGAGACGAGAGATACGAGACGAGAGAGAGAGCTAGCGAGAGAGATGACGAGACAGCACAGAAGACTAAACGCACACCTGCTGCGCCACGCAGACACGCACACGGAGACAGCAAAGGCTAAAGCAAGAGCCTCGAGGCTAATGGAAACAGATTTTGGGAGCGCGGGCCGTGGAGATTTCGCTTACTGAACAAAAGTCATTCCGGACAAGGAGGACAAAGCTGCTATTCTGTAGCTTTTCTGCCACAACGACAAAACCAAACAATGCTGATAGCAAATACCCAACGCGGTTGTGCAGCAGGAAACGGGCAAAAACGGTCAAAAAAACATGATATATGGCCAGTTGTTGTATATCTGCGACCCAGTGCCTTATCTGCCAGTAGGTGGTACAAAAGAACCTAAGTGCCAGCCACTGTTCAACAACTGAGCGAGCCCGTTGTGTTCTATGTGTTCACCACGGTCTGTTATCTCCCGCCCACTGTCTTCTTCTCCCACACACTGCCTCTCTTCCTCCCACACACTGATCCCCTTCCACGCTACTTGTCTCTTCCTCTCACCCACTGCCACTGCTTCCACTCAACCTGTCTCTCTCTCGCCACATACTTTCTCTCCCTTCACCGCTTGCCTCTCTCACCGGCCTACTCGCTCTCAGCAGCGCGGCGCGTAAACGCAGAGCATTTAATCTCTGTCGCCGTGCTTATAGCTGTTAACACGCCGTTGCGGCATTTGCTAGCGCGTGCTGTCACGTGCCGCTCGCGCAGTTGTGCGACAGCGGCACGGCCGCAGATACAGCAGCCAACAACTTAAATCTCTGCTTACGCGCGCGCCCGCGACAGCAGCCAGCAGCAGCAATACACCGGAGCAGCGGGATAAACTCATTCCTCTCTCTCTCTCTCCTATGTGGGCCTCGTTTTTCCTGCCTTATGCATGCATGCACGCCGCGCGTGCGTGCGTGCGCGCCATTGTTACGGTTCGCCCGCGCCGCCCGGAGCAGAGCCGTATCGTCGAACGCGCCGGCCTCCTGCGGACGACCGCCGGCGCGGAGCTTTCCTACCCGGGTACGAACATCGGTGTTCGAATACCGTCCGCTGCGCGAGTTCGATAGTTTGGAACTCGGAGCTCGATGGCTGGCGTGCGTGCGTGCGTGCGCCTGCTGGGCCGTTCGTTGCGTCCGCCTTCAGAATATTAAAACAATGATGCACGCATCGTACGTAATGGCGCGTAAATCCCTTGATCCGGAGACGCCGGCATTGCGTAACTGTTTCTCACACACCTTCCCTGGCCAGACCGCATGCTTTGCCTAAACCCACCTGCCCTGCCTGCGGCATCCCTTCCGCCCGCCTGCCTGCCTGTCGACCGCCTGCCCTGCGCTGCCTGTTTCTCCCGCCTGCCTGCCGTCCCTCTCGCCAGTGTGTCTGCCCTGCATGCCCGCCTAGTTTCCTGTCTGCCCCTACCTACCTTATCTAGCCTGCCTTTTCAGTCTGTTCTGCCATCTAGCCTGCCTGCCTAGCCTGCCTGCTCTGCCCTGCCTTCCTCTCCTGCCCCCATGCCCCAAACCCCCGCCATGCCCCTCGCGCCTTAGATCGCGCACCGCGGGCTTGACACTAATGCCCCACCCAGCGAATTCCACTCCATCGTCACGTCACGCACCCACGCAGCAGCACGTCCTCGCAACACCGCGACCGAATTCATGAATGAGATGAGAGAGAGAGAGAGCAGAGAGAAAGAGCAGAGGACCGCGCACAGAAAGAGAAGAATGCCATGAGAACAAAGAACTGAACAGCAGAGAGAGAGAGAAAGAGAGAGCAGAGAGAGAAGAGAGCAAGAGTATCGAGAACGACGATTGAGAGAGAGAGAGACCGAGACGGAGGAGCGCAGAGAGAGAGAGCCAGAGAGAGACCGAGCACGGAGAGAGAGACGAGAGAGACAGGAGAGAGAAGACAGACGAGAGAGAGTCTAAGAGAGAGAGAGCGCAGATTCAGCCAGAGAGCGCGATAGAGCGAAATGCAGCGCGCGAATATGGGGCACGGGAGTGTGGCGACGGAAGACGGAGAGAGGGGGAACATGAGAGAGGAAGAGTGGGAGAGGGCAAGACTATACTAATACAACATGAGCATCAGGAGTGACTCCGGTATTTACAAGCCACGGTGCATGAACTCGCATCCAGCCGGCGAATGAGTTAAAACAACAGAGGGCACCGGAAATTGGGCACATCCTCTCTCTCTCTCTGTGTGCGTGTGTGTGTCTCTTCTCTCACTGACGGGGGCACATGTAGGCAGCCGCACCGCCCCCGCCGCTCGTAATGAGTTTGCGGTTAGGCAAATTAGCACACTTACGGTTGTTGCGGGGAGGAAGGATGGGTTTGCTCTCTAACCGGTTGGAAGCACACATACGCACGCAACGATGCACGCACGCACACGCACGCACGCAACGATCACGCACGCACACACACGCACGCAACGATGCACGCACGCACACACACGCACACAACCATGCACGCACGCAACGATGAACGCACGCACGCACACGCACGCAACCATGCACGCACGCACACACACGCACGCAACAATGCACGCACGCACACACACGCACGCAACGATGCACGCACGCACACACACACACGCAACGATGCACGCACGCACACACACGCACACAACCATGCACGCACGCAACGATGAACGCACGCACGCACACGCACGCAACCATGCACGCACGCACACACACGCACGCAACGATGCACGCACGCACACACACACACGCAAC
>NW_014580373.1:1615-9931 GCF_000485595.1 Priapulus caudatus | reverse complement strand
CTTCTTCCTCGCTATCAGTGCCATAGCATGCCGAGTCGTGCTGTGTGATATATATACCTGTACTACGACCACCGAGTGTACACCAGCAAAGCCCAACGAAACGGCGTACAGATAGATATATAGAACATCTGAGGGAAGACCTGTAAACAGACCGTCTACAGAGAGACAGATTACGGCGTGCAAACCTAACACAATATACCAGCATCGCATTCGGTCAAGAGTGGGCGCCAGGATTACACAGTAACACGTTCATATTAGTTTAATTCCTGTGTGGAGAATGGAGGTTGGCACACTGTGTCTTACACACCTTACACAATCGTCACGGACAGGCAGCAGAAACACACCGGCCAAACCGTATTCTTTCACTGCCGTTACGATCCATGGTCTCGTGGCACCCGCACGCGAGTTTATAAATCGTAGGCATGGCGACTGAAGCATTTGATAAATTATTCGCTGCTTTTAATACACCTGCACCTAACCCTAACCCTAATCAGCTCACCATCCTACGTCACCATCAGTTACCGTCAATCTTTCAGTCGCCATCTACTCGCATTTAAAAACTTACGCACCCGCACCCGTTAACGACGTCGGGAAAAATAGATGGCCGCTCTATCATTTCGGTGACGCCACCAATTCAGCCCCCCCCCCCCACACACACAGAACATCATGTAGACACGTAGCAATTTTCGCGTGGCACATAGCCTCCAGCCTGAGAGAGTCGTTATAAAAATATATAAATAAAGCATATTGCATAACAGCAATGCAGTTGACACCTGCATCGCCAGTCCAGTTTGATAGGAATCATTCCGCTGCGGATTTTGCGTCGAGCGAGTTTATTACGCAATCGAAAACATCTATAATCCTAATGTTTTTTCCTATAACAAGAATTCCTCCTAACGGGAATTCCATTACGGGCCCACTTTATTTTCATTTCATCCATTGCCCCGGCAGACAGCGCCTTGTATCGTTTTAAACATTAAGCGCGCTACCTGGTTAAAGCGCGCGTCACTAGGAAACCTAGAGTACCTTCACATAGAAGTGTTCTCGTACATAAAAAGAATCATATAGCAAAACCGAATAGATATTGTTTACATAATATTTGTTATAGAATAAAAACAATATCTAACCGGAAATGAAGAAAATCGCGACGCACACACTAAGCCGATCACACTCGGAGTTCAGTACGCAGAAAGCATTGCCAAAATTCATTATACTCATTTTTAATAGGATGAATTACGTCACCGTAAATGGCTAAAATAAAAAACTATTTCACTTGTTTCAACAAATTTAAGTAGATTTTGCTTCCCTTTTTATGCCGGTTAAACTTGCTTTGTATATACTTCCTTATTTTACTATACTCGTTCGATCTGTAAACATACACGCGTGACACATCCAGCCAAGCCAATTAATTCAGGATCATATATCAAATCGTCCAGGTTTTTTCGATTTTGTTTTTTAACTAGTGAGAAACAATCTTAATCAGGTACGAATTTGGACATACGTTTAGTCCCGTTAGTACTTAACTTTTTAATAGTAAAAAAATGGCAACAATTTTTATTTACAAATATACACCATAGAAACATTCACGTGACGTAGTCAATTTAAGGATAATAGACAACCTAACAACTTTAGTGCTACTGCCCTCACTTGGCAAAGCTGGACGAAAGCGCCAAAACACACACACACACCAACAAACACGCATGTCGTTACAGATTCAGCAATGCCAATCGCAATTTCCGGCTCATAGATCCTGGACCCGAAATTCAATATTTTTTTTTTACATACCAACTTCTTGTTATTCAGTTAATTAGGTAATTACTGTGCACTGTCTGCTGAGTATTTCCGTCGCGGGGAGAGAAACAAACAAACACAAACAGAAACGCGGAGTGTAGTGGCCCGGCTGGTAGCATCATGGAATAAATATCACGGTATACATTAGTGAATCCCTATTTTTCGAGTGCGCAATTAATTTTCTTCTGCTACGTTGTGCATCATCTCACCACTACTCTCTCGCCCTGCGCAACGTCGCTCGATGACGTCACACGTCACGGAGGTTATAAACATGTTATATAAGCAACGCGCCCACCTGTCTTGCTTAAGCAGCAGCGCCAACTTCATTACAACGCAGAAAAACAAAACGATGCTCGGCATTGCTCTCGCGTGGGGAAAATGTCTTCACAGACTCGTTGTTGGCGCATTGCGACACACGCGATTGCGCTCGAATGCATAGTATAACGCATCAATATCATGAAACTCACAGCCGTGCGACACAAACCCATGCACACGCCACTCACGTACACGCACACCTGCGCGTGCGCCGCATACACACACGCCACACTTGTCTTCACGCGCACGCACACACACAACACGCACCGCCGCGCACAGCTAAACTCTCTCTATTGCCTCTCTGGGCTCCCTGGACCAGCAGATTTGCGAGGTTAGAGAAACATCGATAGCATGCATCCGCCAACAATGCCAAACGTCTCCCTTTTGCAAACAATCTCAGCTCCGCGCGCATCTCAGAACAGCAGCCATATATAGAGGCGGCGCCATGACGTTGCAGTGAGAATACGTACTCCTAGCAGTGACATTCGCCTCATTTGTTCTTACTATAAGAATCGTGTGACACTTCCTCGCTGAATGGCTTCAGAGTTCATTGCCATCCCCTCCTGAGTGCCATGGCCAAGCAACGCCGAGCGTAATCACTACAGCTTGACAACCGATGACGATGACGATATGACGACGACCCACCACTGATTAAAATCTAGTCTGCTCGCCATGCAGCGGCAATGACGACGACGGCACAACAGCGTTTGGGGTGACACGCACCGATGACGGACCGATGCAACAACGCTTGGTGACACGGACGCCATGACGACGACGAGAACGTCGTGGTGACACAGCACGCCAACACGCATGACAACGCCGTTGGTGACACGGATGATTTGCACGCACGACGACAATATGCGCTGGGACCACGCACGCCATAACGACGACGACAACGCGTGTTTGACACAGACGATGACTACCAAGAACAACGCGCTGCGTTGACACGCACCAGATAACGACGACAAACGCGTAGGTGACACGGATGATGCACGACCAAACGACAACGGCCGTCGCCGTGACACGAACCGATGACGGCACGACGACAAGCGCCGGCCGCGGCGACGACGACATTAAATGTTATAGAATTTCGAAGTGAGTTTCTTCAGGTCGATGATCACGTTGCCAGTCGCGTCTTTCTGCCACGGCTCGTCTCGCAATACTTCTTCAACGATCGTGTCGATGGACTCTGCGTGATCTGCAATATATTAATAATCGATGTATACAAGATATATAATATAAAACACACGGCACGCACGCCACGCACGCACGCACGCACGACAAGCACTACACACACACACACACACACACACACACACGCTATTATGTAAAGCGCACCGATGAGAGAGCAGAGAGAGAGAGAGAGAGGAGAAGAGACGAGAGAGAGAACCAGGAGATGATGGAGAGAGAGAGTGAGATTGAGATTTGAGAGGGCGGGGGGGGGGGGGAGGGGGGGAGAAAAGAGGGCAAGCGAGAGCAAAGAACCGAGGAAAGCAGAGGAAAGAATAAAGCAGACAGAGAGAGAGTGAGAGAGTGAGAGAGGAGAGCAGAGAGAGAAAGACCGAGCAGAGAGAGAGGAGCGCGCCACGAGAAGAGCAGCAGAGCGAAACGTGCAGAGAGGCGCTCGCGAGAAAGAGGCAGAAGAGAATGAAGGAGGAAAAGAATGAAGGGAAAGAGGAGACAGGGGGGACAGGGGAAGATAGATGGAGGAAAGAGGCGGGTAGGAGAGCAGGGAGAAAAGATTAGCAGCGAGAGAGCAGGAGAGCATGAGGGTGGACGAGAGGAAACGAGGTGCTGAGAGCACAGCAGCAGGAGAGAGAGAGACAGAGAGAGCGAGAAAGGAGAGAGAGAGAGAGAGAGAGAGAGAGAGACGATGACGAGAGAGCAGACGAGACGAGACGAGAGATACGAGACGAGAGAGAGAGCTAGCGAGAGAGATGACGAGACAGCACAGAAGACTAAACGCACACCTGCTGCGCCACGCAGACACGCACACGGAGACAGCAAAGGCTAAAGCAAGAGCCTCGAGGCTAATGGAAACAGATTTTGGGAGCGCGGGCCGTGGAGATTTCGCTTACTGAACAAAAGTCATTCCGGACAAGGAGGACAAAGCTGCTATTCTGTAGCTTTTCTGCCACAACGACAAAACCAAACAATGCTGATAGCAAATACCCAACGCGGTTGTGCAGCAGGAAACGGGCAAAAACGGTCAAAAAAACATGATATATGGCCAGTTGTTGTATATCTGCGACCCAGTGCCTTATCTGCCAGTAGGTGGTACAAAAGAACCTAAGTGCCAGCCACTGTTCAACAACTGAGCGAGCCCGTTGTGTTCTATGTGTTCACCACGGTCTGTTATCTCCCGCCCACTGTCTTCTTCTCCCACACACTGCCTCTCTTCCTCCCACACACTGATCCCCTTCCACGCTACTTGTCTCTTCCTCTCACCCACTGCCACTGCTTCCACTCAACCTGTCTCTCTCTCGCCACATACTTTCTCTCCCTTCACCGCTTGCCTCTCTCACCGGCCTACTCGCTCTCAGCAGCGCGGCGCGTAAACGCAGAGCATTTAATCTCTGTCGCCGTGCTTATAGCTGTTAACACGCCGTTGCGGCATTTGCTAGCGCGTGCTGTCACGTGCCGCTCGCGCAGTTGTGCGACAGCGGCACGGCCGCAGATACAGCAGCCAACAACTTAAATCTCTGCTTACGCGCGCGCCCGCGACAGCAGCCAGCAGCAGCAATACACCGGAGCAGCGGGATAAACTCATTCCTCTCTCTCTCTCTCCTATGTGGGCCTCGTTTTTCCTGCCTTATGCATGCATGCACGCCGCGCGTGCGTGCGTGCGCGCCATTGTTACGGTTCGCCCGCGCCGCCCGGAGCAGAGCCGTATCGTCGAACGCGCCGGCCTCCTGCGGACGACCGCCGGCGCGGAGCTTTCCTACCCGGGTACGAACATCGGTGTTCGAATACCGTCCGCTGCGCGAGTTCGATAGTTTGGAACTCGGAGCTCGATGGCTGGCGTGCGTGCGTGCGTGCGCCTGCTGGGCCGTTCGTTGCGTCCGCCTTCAGAATATTAAAACAATGATGCACGCATCGTACGTAATGGCGCGTAAATCCCTTGATCCGGAGACGCCGGCATTGCGTAACTGTTTCTCACACACCTTCCCTGGCCAGACCGCATGCTTTGCCTAAACCCACCTGCCCTGCCTGCGGCATCCCTTCCGCCCGCCTGCCTGCCTGTCGACCGCCTGCCCTGCGCTGCCTGTTTCTCCCGCCTGCCTGCCGTCCCTCTCGCCAGTGTGTCTGCCCTGCATGCCCGCCTAGTTTCCTGTCTGCCCCTACCTACCTTATCTAGCCTGCCTTTTCAGTCTGTTCTGCCATCTAGCCTGCCTGCCTAGCCTGCCTGCTCTGCCCTGCCTTCCTCTCCTGCCCCCATGCCCCAAACCCCCGCCATGCCCCTCGCGCCTTAGATCGCGCACCGCGGGCTTGACACTAATGCCCCACCCAGCGAATTCCACTCCATCGTCACGTCACGCACCCACGCAGCAGCACGTCCTCGCAACACCGCGACCGAATTCATGAATGAGATGAGAGAGAGAGAGAGCAGAGAGAAAGAGCAGAGGACCGCGCACAGAAAGAGAAGAATGCCATGAGAACAAAGAACTGAACAGCAGAGAGAGAGAGAAAGAGAGAGCAGAGAGAGAAGAGAGCAAGAGTATCGAGAACGACGATTGAGAGAGAGAGAGACCGAGACGGAGGAGCGCAGAGAGAGAGAGCCAGAGAGAGACCGAGCACGGAGAGAGAGACGAGAGAGACAGGAGAGAGAAGACAGACGAGAGAGAGTCTAAGAGAGAGAGAGCGCAGATTCAGCCAGAGAGCGCGATAGAGCGAAATGCAGCGCGCGAATATGGGGCACGGGAGTGTGGCGACGGAAGAGAGGCCGGCGAACATTCAGAGAGAAGAGTGGAGAGGGCAAGACTATACTAATTACAACATGAAGCATCAGGAGGACTCCGGTATTTACAAGCCACGGTGCAATGAAGCTCGCATCCAGCCGCGCGAATGAGTTAAAACAAACAGAGGGCACCGCGAAATTGGGCACATTACATCTCTCTCTCTCTGTTGTGCGTCGGCTGTGTGTCTCTTCTACGTCACGGGACGGGGGCACATGCTAGCGCAGCCGCACCGCCCCCGCCGCTCGTAATGCAGTTTGCGGTTAGCAAATTAGCACACTTACGGTTGGTGCGGGACAGGAAGGATGGCCGTTTGCTCTCTAAACCGGTTGAAGCACACATACGCACCACACGATGCACGCCACGCACACGGCACGCCACGCAACGATTCACGCACGCCACACACACGCACGAACGATTGCCACGCACGCACACACACGCACACAACCATGCACGCACGCCAACCGATGGAAACGCGACGCCACTGCACACTGCACGCAACCATGCACGCACGCACACACACGCACCACGCACAATGCACGCACGCACTACACACGCCACGCAACGAGGCCACGCACGCACAAAACACATCACACGCACACACGCAACGCCATGCACACACGCCCACACACACGCAACGCAACGATTCACGCATCGCCGACACATCACGCACGCAAACGCATGCACCGCCACGCACACCACACGCACAGCAAGCCATGCATCGCAGCGCCACGATGAACGGCCACGCACGCACACGCACCAACCGATGCCCCACGCACACACACGCGACGGCAACAATCGCACGCACGCACACACACGCCACGCAAACGATGCCACGCACGCCACACACACGACACGCACGCACGCCCAACGATTGCACGCCACGCATCGCAACGAATGCCACGCACGCACACACAGCAGTCTCACGACACGCCACGCAAACGATGCACGCACGCACACACACAGCTCAACACACACACACGGCCACGCACGGCACGCACGCACCACGCACGCACGCACACACAGCACACACACACACTACACACAAACGGAGGCACGCACGTACACACACAGTCACACACACACACACACACACACACACACACACACACACACACACACACACACACACAACACACACACACACACACACACACACACACACAAACACACACACACACACACACACACAACACAGCACACACACACACACACACACACACACACACAGTCACACACACACACACACATCACACACACACACACCACACACACACACACACACACACAGCACACACACACACACACACACACACACCACACACACACACACACACACACACACACACCACACACACACACACACACACACAACACACAACACACACACACACACACACACACACACACACACACACACGGAGGCACGCACGTACACACGCCGGCCGACGTACGGACGGACGTACGCATGGACGAACGGATGGGCGCACGTACTCACACACGCACGCACACACACGAGCGCGCTCGTACACACGCACGTACGTACGTACGCACGCACGGTCGCACGAACACACGCACGCACGCACGCACGCGCGCACGCACGCACACACACACACACACACACACACACACAACTACAGTGATGGACTCAACGGATGCAAAACAACAGGAAATGGCGTGTAACAATTATGTTCGTGGTCACAGTATGACGGGATATATAAGCTATGCAAGAACCAGCCGCGTACAGCTGGTGTGAACACATAAATCCACCAACACTAAAATCCCCGTACAAACATCACAACCAGCACTAACTGAACAGGCATCTGGACAGAGCTAATATGTAGCCAACCAAAAAGTAACAACGTGGAGGCTACACAAACTCCTCTAGATAGAAAGGTAACTGACTGGTATCACAGCCGCCAAAACACAGGACATAATTCTAAAAGTAACATGGAAACAGGTGAACATGGCAGCTGAAACAGGTATATATATACCTGCCTACACGAACCAGAGATCTGTCACGCAGAAAGGGAAAAGATAACACGCACGCGCCCCCACTAATTAACTACACGCTACCCAATCTCCACACCACTCTGTCCTCACGCCTCCACACCTCCGTGCCCCCCCCCGCCCCATCGCCTTACCCTCAAGCCCGCCGCACAAGCTGTGGAACTTGCTGCGCCATCGTCCACACGTGGACGATGGCACAGCAAGTTCCACAGCGTGTGCGGCAGGCTTTAGATTCTGCTACCCT
>NW_014580372.1:14485-17776 GCF_000485595.1 Priapulus caudatus | reverse complement strand
GAGGGGGAGGAGGAGGAGGAGGCGAGGAGGGCTTCGCCAAGCTCCTCTGCGCGTAGTTTGTGTCGGCCCGCGTTGCTTTGTCGCCGCGCCGTAACCGGAGCTGACGACACGCGAGCACAGGCCTTGCTGTCAATTACACCCCCACCCCACCCCCGCCCCGCCGCCCGCCCTGGGGCCGTGAGGCATGAGTTTACGTCGGATCTGTCTTCTCGGGAAGGCTACGCGTGGCGGCGGCTGCCTCCGTGTTTGTTTTAAAAGCATGTCTATAGTGTGTCGTGCGGCCTAGAGTTATTCTAGTGTGTGTGCCGTGTTGTGTTGTGTGTGTGTGTGTGTGCTGGTGATGTGCTGTGTGTGTGTGTGTGTGTGTGTGAGGCTGTTTGTGTGTGTGTGTTGTGTGTGTGTGTGTTGTGTTGCGCGTGTGTCGTGCGAGCCGATCCCGTGTTGTGCTGTGTGGCAAGAGAGCGCGCGTGTGTGTGTGTCGTGTGGCTGTGCTATGTGTGGCTGTGTGTGTAGCGCCCGCGCGTGTGTTTTTGTGTGTGTGTGTGTGTGTGTGTGGTGTGTGTGTGTGTTGACTGTGTGTGTGTGGCGAAAGAGCGGACCCTGTGTGTGTGTTGTGTGGTGAACTGTGTTGTGTGTAGGCTGTGTGTGTGATGTGTGTGTGTGTGGTGTGTGCCCTGTTGCTGTGGTGTGTGGCCGGTGGGCTGTGCGTGTGTGTGTGTGCGTATTGTGTGTGTGTATGTGTGTGTGTGTGTTTTGTCGTGTGTGTGCTGTGTGTCGTGTGGTGTGTGTGTGTGTATGGTGCTGTGTGTGTTGTGTGTGTGGTGCTGCTGTATGTGTGTGTGTGGTTGGTGTGTGTGTATGTATGTTGCGTGTGCGGATGTGTTGTGTGTGTGTTGTGTGCCATGTGTGTGTGTATATGTGTGTGTGTGTGTGTGTGTGTGTGTGTTAGTGTCTTGTACGTGCGCCCGCCTGTGACATGTGACCGTGCCGTTGTACGACGGCACGTGTTCGCGAGCATGTCAATCGCATATAGAATTTCAATTAATACGCAGATTAGGTTTGTTGACAGCCCAAACCATATTTCCCACATTCGTTATTTATATATAATGCCTGTTGTTGGGCGCACTATGGAAGCATAGTGCCCCCAACAACAGATTAATGTTTTAGTTGCATCACATGAACTGACGCAATCTACTTTTCATGCTTATATACCTTCTTCTTATACTCCCTAATTTGCCGCGTGCTATTCGATGCTACAAAACGCTCGACACAAAACACATACCGCCATTAATTCGAAACTTTGCGTGTGCGCCAGACGCAGGAGATTCGCTGACGTGAACACGAATTGCGTATAATACAATTGTGCGCTCGCGCAAGCAATAGTTGCCTGCTGCAGTTATCCAATTAGGCAATTCAAACGATTTATCACTGTGAGCACTAATACGAGTTATTGTTAGGCCGATTAGGGCAAAGGCCGGCTGTTGATGGTAGGTAACACATAACTCTAACGTTGTTCTCTTTCGTTCTCTCTCCTATCTTGGCGTATCTCTCTCTCTCTCTCTCTCTCTCTCTCTTCTCTCTCTCTCTCTCTCTCGTCTCTCTCTTTCTCTCGCTCTTTCTCTCTCCTCCTCTACTTTCTCTCTCTTGCGGGGATCTTCGCTTCTTTCTCTCCTCTTACCTCCCTCCTCCCTCGCTCCTTCTCTCTCTCTCTCTGTCGCTCTTTTCTCTTTTCCCTCACTCTGTCTCTATCTTCCCTAACCCTAACGCTAACTTCTAACCCTAAACCTAATCGGATGAACAGTTATCCGTCTTCGTTCACCGTACACGCGTGCAGTGACGCTGTCTGCTGCAGTAACACGCGCGGGCAGCAGGACAACGAGTGAGGGAGCTCGCTCCCGACCATGCAGAAATCTCCACGAAGAAACGAATTCTTACAGAGATCTCTCTTACGGTACTCTTACGGTACTCTTACGGTACTCTTACGGTACTCTTACGGTACTCTTACGGTACTCTTCGGTACTCTTACGGTACTCTTACGTTACTCTTACGGTACTCTTTACGGTACTCTTTACGGTCTCATACGGTACTCTTACGGTACTCTTACGGTACTCTTACGGTACTCTTACGGTACGTCTTAACGCGTACTCTTACAGCTACTCTTACGGTTACTCTTACGGTACTCTTACGGTACTCTTACGGTACTCTTACGGTACTCTTACGGTACTCATACGGTACTCTTACGGTACTCTTACGGTACTCTTACGGTACTCTTACGGTACTCATACGGGTACTCTACGGTAACTCACAATAGTAAAGCAGCAGGTTCATGTATACATGTGCAGACGATCTGTGGGGTCTGCTACAAGCTTTTCTCTATTGTGTGTAGTCAGTAGAGAAGTCGGCTGAATCCAAACCTGTGGATGTAAACTCTGACGTCATCACACCCACAGCTAATAACAAGGACAACATCGGTGCTGAACGCAAATCAATATTTCTCTTCCTAAATCGAATCGGTTTCGCGTGATTATAGTGATCGATACGAGAGCTCATCAATAATGAATACGAATGGCTATTGCGGATATATTTTTCGTTTTATCTTCACATTTGCCCAACTTCGTGTAGTCATTAAAAGATAAAAGATTCATGTTTGTTATTTTATTCTTGATATCATTATTTAGAGAGCATAAAAAACGACGTAGTAACAATGTTGTTTTTATTCGCGCCAAAGTTAACCATTTCAATGTTAACAAATATTAAATTATATTAGAAAAGAATCTATATTAGCGACGAATTAACAAACAATAAACAAATCAAAGTGAAAATTATGAAAAAATAATACAAAAACACAAAATACAAGATTTTTTGGTCAAGCTTCCCTAAAACACTCAGGTGTTAATCGTAGAACCAGTCCATTCTACAACAAATATATTCGGATGATATTGAACCTACCTCTATGAATGGTTCGTGCTCAACACAGCAGTTTCATCTTACATCATCATGAGAAGCCATCGTCAACGTTGCAGCTTCTGCGTCCCGTTGCTATCGCGCTAACGGTTCACTTTTTCTCTCGTCTTGTTTTTGTGACACGATCGAGGGAGATTCGACTGAAAAGCACTGAAAAATGACTAGGTTCGAGGGTCGCCAAACTGTGGCTGATCGCACGGTGAAACTCTCGTCTGCTGACGCCAGGCAACCCCCACGCTTTCTGCTGCGATGAGCGCCGACAGGATCTTCGGAAGCGGCGCATGAACGCAAGCAATTCTTTAAGTTATGAGACATTATATATATCTA
>NW_014580372.1:9485-11985 GCF_000485595.1 Priapulus caudatus | reverse complement strand
CGCTTGAAACGAACGCGTGACAAGCATTCTTCAGTCGACAACATGCAGGAACTAATCACGAAACCTGTAAACCTGGCCGAATCCTTGCTACTCGCGCTCCGCTACACGATGACAGAATGATTAATTAGGCGGGGGTTACACCACACCCAGCGTCGCGTCCACGATCACGAAATCTTACTCGCAGCTGCGCGGCAGCGCGCGGTTGGCGTGCGTGCGCGCTTACGCCGCGTCGCCCTCCCCTCCGCGCTCCGTCTTGCGGAGGCCGATGTCCAGCCTAGGCTCGGACGGCCGCGCGCAACAGCGGCAGCATTCAGCGGCAGTGCGTACCCTTCCCGAGGGGTCACGACACGGGCGTCGTCGTGTTCAACTCGCAGACGCGTACGAAGACTCCGCTCGTGCTGCCGCACGGCCGCATCGCCACGTGGTACCAGTGCGGGCCGACCGTCTACGAAGACCCGCATCTCGGACACGCGCTCTGCTACGTGCGCTCCGACATACTGCGCCGCCTCCTCGAGGAGTTCTTCGGCATTGACGTTGTCATGGTGATGGGCGTGACGGACGTCAACGACAAGGTGTTCGATCGCGCGCGTGAGCTTGGAGTTGACTATCAGCACGTTGCGAAGACCTGCGAGGCACGTTTCTTCGACGACATGGCCAAGGTCAAGGTACGGCCAGTCCATAGGTAACCCTATCACAGGCCCTAACCGTAACCCTAATTCTAACCCTACCCCTAACCTTAACCCTAACCCTAACCATAATCCTTCCCCCCCCTAACATAGTCACTAACCCTAAACCTGATCCAAACATAGTCACTAACCCTAAACCTGATCCAAACATAGTCACTAACCCTAAACCTGATCCAAACATAGTCACTAACACTAAACCTGATCCTATTTGGATCCTAGGCTATTTTGGAATAGTAGTACAGTACAGATATACATAGCCGTATATATCCTGCTGCATTCCTGCAACTAGCCAGTACTAAAATCCAAGTTTTCAAGTGGCCACTTGCTGTAGGCCGGTACAGTACAATATGTATGAGTAATGCCAAACACATTCATATTTCTGCAGTGAACCTTGTGCAGCCAAACGCAAGCTTTAGTGTCCAGACGACCTCCTTGGAAAAACTTTCGGTTTTCCGAGCTTTTCGGCTTTCAGAATTTCGAATAATAGATTGTGTACTGTACATACATATTATATATATACTAACATTATTATATATTAAACAACTTGACGTCACTGTGCCTTGCGTCTTGCCAGGTGCTGCCACCTACAGTCGTGACGCGAGTCAGCGAACACATTCCTCAGGTCGTCGCCTTCGTCTCGCGTCTCGTCGATCGAGGCTTCGCGTACAAGACGCCTCGAGGCAGCGTCTACTTCGACGTGTCTCGCTACGGCCGCTACGGCAAGCTGATGACTCACAGTGTTGAGGCGGAGGTGCGAGAATCGCACGACCCTGAGAAGAAGCATCCGCGAGACTTCGCGCTGTGGAAGGCGGCGAAACCAGGTGCGCGCGGGGGTCCATTAGGAGTGTTCCCAACTTTGATATCATTAATGATTAATGATTAATGATTAATGATTAATGATTAATGATTAATGATTAATGATTAATGATTAATGATTAATGATTAATGATTGATAATCCTAACCCTAACCCTAACCCTAACCTATAACATAACCCTAATCATTAATGACATTAAAGTTGGGAACACTCCTAATGAAGTATCACCAAACCAGGTGCGCGCGGGGGTCAATGGCGCGGCGCGGGTAGCGTCCGAGTTTATCACGTGTGACCAGTGTTAGCGAAATTAATCACTTGGGGTAATTTGAGCATTTTAAGATGCATATTCAGATTCCTGAGATTCATAGCTTTCCATTGATATATAGATATTGAAAATTGGTTGAAAAATAAATATTTTATGACCATTATGAATTGAGGTGTCATGCGATTAAAATTTCCTGAGAATTGTCTAAAATAAGGGTTGAAAACTTATAACTCATTCAATTTAAGTATGTTTTAATTGAATTAAGAATCCTCGCTTTGCTAGGACCTCGAAACGTGCAAACACACCCAAAAATATTACCACCAGACCTTTTTGGCCAGGAGAAACACTGCCTAATACAAAAGCTAATACAAAAGCTAATATAAAAGCTAATACAAAATAATACTAATATAAAAATAATACTAATATAAAAGCTAATATAAAAGCTAATAATGATAAGAGGTATTATTTTTGGCCGCCGGGAAACACTGAGAGCTAACGGCGTCTGTCTCTCGTGTATTGTAGGAGAGCCAACATGGCGATCTCCGTGGTCGGCGGGGCGACCCGGCTGGCACATAGAATGCTCGACGATGGCCAGCGAGGTGTTCGGACGCAAACTGGACATCCACACGGGCGGAATCGATCTGGTAGGTCACTGTTGGAAATATGGGGCCAGTATGTATGCTGCTGGCCACAATTAAACAAATATTTGTTTGCCCTCACCCGACCCAGGCTGA
>NW_014580372.1:6852-8081 GCF_000485595.1 Priapulus caudatus | reverse complement strand
CTGTGTTAGTACCTGTGTTACAGGTGAGTTAATTACGTACCTGTGACGGGTGAGTTAATTACGTACCTGTGACAGGTCAGCTAATTACGTACCTGTGACAGGTCAGCTAATTACGTACCTGTGTTACAGGTGAGTTAATTACGTACCTGTGTTAGTACCTGTGTTACAGGTGAGTTAATTACGTACCTGTGACGGGTGAGTTAATTACGTACCTGTGACAGGTCAGCTAATTACGTACCTGTGTCAGTACCTGTGTTACAGGTGAGCTAATTACGAACCTGTGATGGGTCAGCTAATTACGTACCTGTGACGGGTCAGCTAATTACGTACCTGTGACAGGTGAGTTAATTACGTACCTGTGACAGGTGAGTTAATTACGTACCTGTGTCAGTACCTGTGTTACAGGTGAGCTAATTACGTACCTGTGACGGGTCAGCTAATTACATACCTGTGACAGGTCATCTAATTACGTACCTGTGACAGGTCAGCTAATTACGTACCTGTGACAGGTCAGCTAATTACGTACCTGTGACAGGTCAGCTAATTACGTACCTGTGACAGGTCAGCTAATTACGTACCTGTGACAGGTGAGCTAATTACGTACCTGTGACAGGTCAGCTANGATGGAGCGAGCGGTGAGCGTACAGAGCCGCCTCAAGTCATTCCTCACCATAGCTGATGCTTACATCCAGGTAGCTGTACGCACGCACGCACGCACGCACGCACGCACGCACGCACGCACGCACGCACCATAAAAAGTGAAACAGAATCATTTAGATTTTAATGTAAAAAGTGGACATAATTTCTCTACGTTTACTAATTACGGTGACGTCATTATGTTCAGGGGAAGGTGGAGGGCGGGCGGATCGACGAGGCGGAACTGATGCGCCACCTGATGGACGTACGCGGCCGGGTGCACGTCGCGATTGCAGATGACTTTGACACGCCGCGTGCGATGGACGCCATCATGGAGCTGGTAGCCGTCTGCAACCGTCTGCTGAAACACGAGCCGGGGGTCAAGGTGAGACGCGAGACGCGAGCCGGGGGTCAAGGTGAGACGCGAGACATGAGTCGGGGGTCAAGGTGAGACGCGAGACGTGAGACACGAGCCGGGGGTCAAGGTGAGACGCGAGACGCGAGCCGGGGGTCAAGGTGAGACGCGAGACGTGAGACACGAGCCGGGGGTCAAGGTGAGACGCGAGACGCGAGCCGGGAGTCAGAGACGCGAG
>NW_014580372.1:0-6084 GCF_000485595.1 Priapulus caudatus | reverse complement strand
TGGAGCGAGCGGTGAGCGTACAGAGCGCCTGAAGTCTTCTCACCACAGCTGGATGCTTACATCAGTAGCTGTACGTACGCACGCACGCACGCAGCACGCAGCAGCGCCGACGCACGCGCGGTGGAGCGGCGGTGAGTGCCGTGCAGAGCCGCCTCAGTCATTCTCACCCATAGCTGATGCTTACGTTCCAGGTAGCGGTACGCACGCCGCACGCACGCCACGGCACGCACGCACGCACGCACGCACGAGCTGATGCGAGCGAGCGTTGGGTACAGAGCGCTCAAGTCATTCTCACATAGCTGATGTGTCATCCAGGTGCTGTACGCACGCACGCACAACGCTACGCACGCACGCACGCACGCACGCACGCGCTGATGGAGCGAGCGGTGAGCGTACAGAGCGGCCTTCAAGTCATCCTCACCTAGTGATTGCTTACATCAGGTAGCTTAGCATCGCACGCGACGCACCACGCACGCGTGATGGAGCCGAGGCGGTGAGAGTACAGAGCCGCCTCAAGTCATTCATACCATAGCTGATGGTTCATCCAGGTAGCCTGCCACGCACGCACGCACGCACGCACGCACGCACGCACGCGCTGATGGAGCGAGCGGTGAGCGTACAGAGCCGCCTCAAGTCATTCCTCACCATAGCTGATGTTAATCGAGGGAGCTGTCGCACGCACGCACGCACCACGCACGACGCACGACGCCGCTGAGGAGCGAGCGGTGGCGTCAGAGCCGCCTCACGTCCCCCCCCCTTTCATCACATAGCTGATGCTTAAATCCAGGTAGCTGTAGCGTATCGATCGCACGGCAGCACGCACGCACGCACGCACGCACGCGTGATGCGAGCGAGGTGAGCGTACGAGCGCCTTCAAGTCATTACCTACATAGCTGGATGCTTAGCATCAGGGTAGCTGTCGCACGCAGCACGCACGCACGCACGCCGACGCACGCACGCGCTGTGGAGTCGAGCGGTGAGGGCGTACGAGCGCCTCAAGTCAGTTCTCCCCATAGCTGATGCTTACGATTCCGTAAGCTGTACGCACGGACGCGAGCGCACGCACGCAGCACGCGCTTGATGGAGCGAAGCGGTGAGCGTCAGAGCGCCGCAAGTCATTCCTTCACCATAGTGATGTTCAATCAGGAGCTGTACGCACGCACGCACGCACGCGCACGCACGCACGCACGAACGCGCTTGATGGCGCGAGCGGTTGAGCGTACAGAGCGCCTCAGTCTTTCCTCACGCATAGCTGGATGCTTACATCAGGTGCTTCGCACGGCACGCACGCACGCACGCACGCACGCACGCGTGTGGAGCGAGCTGGTTGAGCGTACAGGCCGCCCTCATCATTTCCTCAATAGCTGATGCTTACATCCAGGTAAGCTGTACGCACGCCGCACCACGCACGCACGCACGCACGCACGCGCTGATGGGCGCGCGGTGGCGACTACGAGCCGCTCAGTATTCCTTCACATGCTGATGTTAATCCAGGTAGCTGTATCGCACGCCGCCCGGCCGCGACGCGCACGCACGCACGCACGCGACTGATGGACGAGCCGTGAGCCCGTTACAGAGCCGCTAAGTCATTCCTCACCATAGTGATGCTTACATCAGGTAGCTGTACGCACCAGCACGCACGCACGCACGCACGCCGCAACGCAGCACGCCGACGGCACGCCGCACGCACGCACGCGCCATAAAAGTGAACAAGCATTTAGGATTTTAATGAAAAAAGGGGACATATTTCTCTAGTTTACTAATTCGGTGACGTCTTATGTTCAGGGGCGAGGTCGAGGCACGCAGGCGGATCGACGAGGCGGAATGCATGCCGCCACCTGGATGGACGTCGCGGCGGGGTTGCACGTCGCGTTGAGCGACTTCGACACCCGCTCGAGCGTGATGGACGCCATCATGGAGCTGGGATGCATGTCTCGCAACGTCTGCTGGAAACGAGCGGGGGTCAGGTTGAGACGCGAGCGGGGGTCAAGGGGAGACACGAAGCCCGGGGTCAAGGTTGGAGCGAGACGCGGTCGGGGTCAAGGTGAGACGGCGAGACGCGTCAGCCGCGGAGTGGTCCAGTGAGACACGAGCGGACGTGTCAAGGTGAGATCGCGAGCCGGGGTCAAGGTGAGGACACGAGCGGGGGTCAGGGGGACGCGACAGACGCGAGCCGGGCTCAGGTGAGACGCCGAGACCGCGGCGGGGGTCGGTGAGACACGAGCCGGGGGTCAAGTGAGAGCGGGCCGGGCGGTCAAGGTGGAGCGCGAGACGCGGCCGGGGGTCAGCGTGGACGACGAGACGCGAGCGGAGTATGTCAACGGTGAGCGCCGAACACGAAGCCGGGGGTAAGGTGGGACGCCAAGACGCGGAGACACGATGCGGGGGTCAAGCGTGAGAGCGAGACGCGAGCGGGCGCGTCAGGTGAGACGCGAGCGCGCGAGACGCGAGCGGGCGGTCAAGGTGAGACGCAGATGCGAGCGCCGGGCGGTCAGGGTGGATCGCGAGGCGCGAGACGCGAGGCGGGGGTGCAAGGTGAGCGCCGGCCGGGGGTCAAGGTGAGACGCCGTAGACCGAGCCGGGTCAGTGTGAGAACGAGCGGAGGGTAAGGCTGAAACGTGAAACGAGCGGGGGCAGTCAAGGTGAGACGCGGACGCGAGCCGAGCGGGGTGTCAAGGGTGAGGACGCGGACCGAGCGCGGCGGGGTCATTGGGATGACGCGAGACGTGAGCGGGGGTCAAGGTGAGACGCGAGAACGAAGCCGGGGTCAGAGGTGAGACGCGAGGCGCGAGCCTGGGGGTCAGGTGGAGACGCGACGCGAGCGGGGGTCAGGTGATGACGCGAGCACGAGCCGGGGGTCAAGCGGGAGACGCGAGACGTGAGACGGGGTAAAGGTGAGACACGAGAACGAGCCGGGGTCAAGGTGAGACGCGAAGTGAGCGGGGTGTCAAGGTGGACGCGAGACGTCGAGACGTGAGCCGGGGGTCAAGGTGAGACGCGGACGCGCAGACGTGAGCCGGGGTCAAGGTGACGCGCGAGACGCGAGACGTGGCGGCGGGTCATGGTGAGACGCCGAGGACACGAGCCGTGGGGTCAAGGTGAGCGCGAGACACGAGCCGCGGAAGTCAAGGTGGAGAGCGAGCCGCGAGACGTGAGCGGGCGGTTTCAAGGTGAGACGCGAGACGCGAGACGCGAGCGGGGTCAAGTTGAGACGCGAGCCGGGGGTCAGGTGTCAGACGGAGTAGCCGAGCTGGGGCGTCAAGGTGAGACCGCGAGCGCGAGACGGTGAGCGCGGGGTTCAGGTGGACGCCGAGACACGAGCGGGGCGGTCAGGTGAGACGCAGAAGACGCGAGACGCGAGCCGGGGGTTCAAGGTGAGACGCGAGACTGCGAGAGTGAGCCGGGTTCAAGGTGAGAGCGAGGCGTGAGCCGGGGGTCATAGTGAGACGTCGAGACGGCGAGACGCGAGCGGGGGTCAGGTGAAGACGCGGAACGATGCGGGCGTCAGGTTGAGACCGCGAGCGGGGTCAAGGTGCAGACGCGAGCACGCGGCGGGGGTTAAGGTGAGACGCGAGCGGGGCCAATGGTGAGACGCGAGCCGAGCCGGGGCTGTCAAGCGTGAACGCGAGCGGGGTAGGTCAAGGAGACGCGAGCAGGGGGTCAAGCTGAGACGCGACGGGGCGTCAATGGTGAGCGCGCGCAGACGCGAGCGGGGTCAAGGGTGAGACGCGAGACGCGAGACACGAGTCGGCGGGTCAAGGTGAGACGCGCAGCGCGAGCCGGGGGTAAGCGTGAGACGCGGCGGGGTCAGGTGAACGCGGACGCGAGCGGGGAGTCAAAGTTAGGAGCGAGACACGAGCCGGGGGTCAAGTGAGCGCGACGACGCGAGACATGAAGCATGGGGGTGTATGGTGTGGGTTGGTGATATTGTTACAGTTGATGTTTTTGCGTGCGTGCATGTGTGTGCCTGGTGCGTGCATTTGTGCGTGCTGGGCGTGCTTGTCGTGCGTTGGTGCGTGCGTGCGTGCGCTGTTGTGTGTGTGTTCTGAGTTGTGTGGTCTTCTCTTCGCATACGGCTAAACGCTCCATTAGGAGTGGTCCCAACGTTGATATCATTAATGTTAATGATTATGTTTGATTGATAATCCTACCTAATCCAACCTACCTAACTAAAATACCCTAACCATTAATGATTAAGTGGGAAATGCCTAATGGAGTATCACCTAGCCATTTGACAGTTGATAGCAGTGTTAAATTAGCTCTCTCGGAGTCTGCTGTGTGTGTGTTTTGTGTTACAGCAGCAGTGGCGATTTAGGACCGTATTTGCGTATTTGGGAAATACGTGTCTAGATTGAAATGGCCTTCGAATATATTGCGCTAAAACTCGAACAATTTGAGGGAATTTGGCCTTATTCTTTATTTTTTTCTTTTTTTTGATCATTGACAGGACTTGAAGGAATCCACTTTACTGGGTAACAAAACTAGCTTTGAATATCATGAACAAAGGAAGGGAGTGCTGGAATCGTTCTGCATTATGCTGGTATGCAAATGCGCAGGCAAAATGAAGCGAAATAAATGCGCATATGGTTTTTAGCCTATTGTGCTTGCACTAATGTGTGCTCAATGCGTGCTCATTTTTGTGCCAGGACCCTTGCAAATTTTAATATCCCTCCAGACCCCCGCTGTGCTTCCGGCCTAACGGCGCCCCACTGTGGGGTTGGTGTGCCTTTTGGGGGATGTACCCTTAATCTGGAAAAATATGTTGCTTCAGCCCTGGCATCCGCCCTGTAGACAGTGTCAGCTATTACACTGTCTCTCACCTTTCAGGATGGGTAGAGAGGAACACGCACACATTAAAACACACGTAAACAAAATTCTTGTACTTATCAATATTGAAAGCGATACATAAAACTATATCTATATCATATCTTGTGTTGTAGCCGGAGCGCGGGATGAGAAGTCCGGGAGCAATGGCCGCTGTCGTCGCTTACATCGACCGAGTTCTAAACGCTGTCGGCATCAGTTCTACATGATTGGTAGTCGCGGGGAATAGCTAGCAGAGCGCAGGACAGCAGTATAGGTGGTAGTAGTCGTGCTGTATATATAGTTATAGTATAGTATAGTAGTCGTGTGCGTATTAGGTTAGAGTGTAGCAGTATAGTGCTAGCTATAGCTTAGTAGTCATGTAGCTATAGTGTGGTGTACGTATAATAGGTACAGTATAGTAGTAGTATAGTTAGTAGTCATGTATGATATGTAGTCGTGTGTATATATTGAAAAAATACAGTATAGTAGTCATGTAGTTATAGGTAGTAGTGTTAGTATTATGTATAGTATAGTGTAGTAGCTCGCTGTAGCAGTGTAGCAGTATAGTAGTAGTACTAGTATGTAGTCATGTTAGGTATAGTAGTCGTGTAGTATATATAGTCGAGTATAGTAGTAGTATCTGTATAGGAGTCATTGTAGCTATGTATGTGGGTAGTAATTATGTACAGTATAGTAGTCGTTATGTTAGTAGTCATGAGTATCGTAGTCGTGTAGTATTATAGTACGTATAGTAGTTAAGTATAGTTAGTGTCTGTAGTATAGTAGTGTGTAGTTGTAGTCGTGTAGTATATATAGCATACAGTATAGTAAGTCAGCGCGTGCGTGCGTGCGTGCGTGCGTGCGTGCGTGCGTGCGTGCGTACAGCTACCTGGATGTAAGCATCAGCTATGGTGAGGAATGACTTGAGGCGGCTCTGTACGCTCACAGCTCGCTCCATCAGCTCGTCGCTGTATTCCACGTTCTTCCTGCGATCAGCAACGCGACGCCCCGATTAGCCACCTTAATTAACTCACCTGTACCACAGGTACTAACACAGGTACGTAATTAGCTCACCTGTAACACAGGTACTAACACAGGTAGGTAATTAGCTGACCTGTCACAGGTACGTAATTAGCTGACCTGTCACAGGTACGTAATTAGCTCATCCGTCACAGGTACGTAATTAACTCACCTGTAACACAGGTACTAACACAGGTACGTAATTAGCTGACCTGTCACAGGTACGTAATTAACTCACCCGTCACAGGTACGTAATTA
>NW_014580371.1:0-17782 GCF_000485595.1 Priapulus caudatus | reverse complement strand
TTTCCTGCATTTTCCGCGCAGTAATAAAGAGGACAGTAAGCAGCCTCTAGTTACTTTTTTACTGCATACAAACATCTTACTTACTGTATAACAAATCGTCTATACCCACATGTATTGTCACCAGATACTTAATTATATTATTTACACCATCAACGCTAGCGAAAATTTGCGAACGCCGCATGACACCCCGCGACCGTCTTGGCCACCTGAAAAAGCTTGACGTATTTGCATATTTTTATGTTTTGCCCAGGTTAAAATGACCCGAAGGGCTAATCAACAAAAGAGCAATTATATTTAACCTAAATGCTATTTAAACCGAACGATATTCATTTTAGGGCAAAGTTATCCAATAATTATAACTGAAACCTATATGGCTCGTTTATAATGATATTTACAATCTTTTGCTTTTAAATGAATAAATAAGAAAACTCGCGTCTGTAGCCCTTGGCTGCCGGAAGTGGTTTTCGCCGCAACTTCTCAGCATCGTGCGCTCTATGAGTGGCGCCCACGAGTCCGTTGTAACATCAAACTGCTTAGTCCGTTAGTTTTTAAAACATTTAAAAAAAAAAATATTTCAATGGTGATATTGACGCATGAAAACTTTTTATGTAGCGCAATTGATAACCTAAATTAGCAGCGAAAATAACTAGAACGCTAGAGCGCTACTGTTCCTTTAATTATTCATTTACTACCAAAATCGATAAAAGTAAAAACGCTGATAGATGCAAGCTATCCACAGTCAGTACATTGGATAGAATGTTAAAAACATGCTCAGGTCACGCGATTTAAACGTCCATGGCCACATGTGTGCTGCCAACCTCTCAAAATTACTTGACAGACGCGAGAATTTACAACAATCGTATTATGTCATATCAACGGCAACGAATATGTAGTCGTCTATGCGGATGCTTTCTATATCGATAGCCCGAGATACCTTTCTGAATTTAGCGCTCGAACTATACTTTTCCGAATGATATGCTTATCCCGAATATGCTTGCGTAAAATCTGAAAATATATTCAAGCATATTCAGAAAGTGATTGCAATATCGATAGAATATCCGCAAATATACGACTACATAATTCGTATCCGTTGATATGAATAAATACGATGTTGTAAAATCTCCGCTTCTTGTCAAGTAATTTTGAGACGTTGGCAGCCACGAGCTTAAAATCTCTTTGCGTTCTTCCAGCAAATAGCAGTTTGAAACGGATAATAATCGAAATGGCCTGGCAGCCGTAAGCGCCTTAAAATACACTGCACCCGGCTGTACAGCGGTGAAAGCACTTATTGTTAGTTTTTCTTCCCGCTTGTTAAGGCACAAGACGTAAAATCAGAACTGGGCGCATTTACATCACCCAAAATGCCATAGTTATGCAATTCTTAGCCGACATGACAAATAACAGTCAATCTAAATTTACTTTAGAAAAAACTTGCTCTGCAAGGCGCAGCCGCACTGTTAGCGCCAATTCGCTGGCACCAACAGCAAATCTAATCCGCGTTTTAGCTGTAACCAACCTTTTTACCAAACAAAGAATCCAAGATACTCCAAACTTCACTTGGTTGGGTTACTGTCAACTCAGACAACAAAACACAACAAATATCTGACCAATCACAATAGCAGTGCAGAACAGTAGCCCTGAAACCACCTAGCAGCGACTCAAGACAGAGTTGCCAGAAAATTGCTTTAGTTTTTCTCACCGATTTGGTGGTGCCCACAGAGGTAAATCAATACGGGTCGCACATTTACACACATTGCATGATAAATATATAGAGTTCAACTCATTGCCAGAGACAAGCTGAATCTCAATAATCACCTCATGCGCTCATGCAGGCACTTGCTCTGCTCATAAAAATGATAAAATTTATATTAAACATTTATATGCCGTCATGCCCCTCACCCCCCAAACAGCTATTATCCTTGAGTGACTTCACGGCCAAAATCTAGACTACCTATACTTACTTACTTAACTTATTACTTACTTAGCTTACCTTATACCCCATTCAACACAGGGCCTCGGATCTCACTACGCTCGCTACTACGCCTCTAAGAGCCGTGCGTGGAAACGATGCTAGAACGCCAGTCAATGAACGCTATATGGACGCTACTAGCGATCGCGACTCTCGAGCCCGCCAGGCTGCCGTCACCATGCAGCCGTGGGAGAGCGTGCGGCAAACCACTTGACACATGTATCAAAACAATCGTCGGTCGCCGCAGCGTGGCCGAAAAGAACAGCGCGCACATGCAGTGCGCCGTATTAAGCAGGGAGCGTACGACAGAGAAACACACAGCACACACCACGACACAGCACACAGCGGACACCATCAGCAACCAGCACAGCACACACACACATCCACACAACAACACACACACACACACACACACGACACCAGCAACACAACCAGAAACACACACACCACACCACACAACACCACCTCTCCTCACTCATCTCTCTCTCTCTCTCTCTCTCTCTCTCTCTCTCTCCCTCTCTCTCTCCATCCCTACTCTCTCATCGTACTCTCTCGTCTCTCTCTCTCTCCCCTCTCTCTCTCCTCTCTCTCTCTCTCTCTCTCTCCTCTCTGTCTCTCTGTCTCTCTCTCTCTCGGCTCTATCCTCTCTCTCTCTCTTCTCTTCTCTCTCTCTTCTCTTCTCTCTCTCTCCTCCTCCTCTCTTCTCTCTCCTCTCCTCTGTCTCTTTCTCGCTCGCTCGCTCACTCACTCTCGGGCGAGCTTGGTGCTTTTCTCTCCCGCTGTTCCTTTCTATACCGCTGTGCCTGTGTGCGGTTCAAATGGGGGGGGGGCATCCAAAGCGCGCATCCTATTTTGTCAAGCAGCAAAAATGTTACGCCATCGAATGTTGTGGCGTAACCGTAGAAATATATAGAGATACTAGCATATAGTCTAAATAGTACACTGTCCAAGTCAAGGCTATAATTACTTCACATTCTCGTAGGAGCAACCAGATATTGATTACAAATATGAAGGACGATGCACAAGAAATAATAAACAAAAACTAAACCCGTTGCTACGCATGATTGATACGCAGTTTTGTATCCCGATTTGTAAAGTATAAATTATAACTGTAATAATATATTTCAATAATATTTTTGTTTACGTGTTATGACATATGCACAGCAGACTTCAATTATAAGATACTCGACTAGAGGTAAGTATATTTAGGCTAATATATATGCTAATTACAGGCGAAGCGACAACTAAGTTTAAAATAGCTAGGGCATAACCATTGCTTCGGGTTGGCGCATCACTATGGAACCCCCCAAACAGGGGGCTGCTCTGTTTGAAAGTCGTAACGCCGGATTAGACAGGATAGAGTTAGGCCAATTGTAGACAGCCATGTCTACGCACGAGTCCATTGTTTACTCACCGTGTGCGGCAAATTTTCGCTTGAGGGAATTGACGCATGCGTCATTTACTCTACTGTGTGCGGCGATTTTGGACTTGAGTAATTGACTTAGCGGTCATGTACCATGGAGCTAAAATAAACTCAATCTCGCCCGAAATCAAGCCGAACGTAAATATCAAAAGATGGCAGCCTCATTGAAGCATGGTCCGGTCTACAGGACACAGTCGTGTCAGGCGCCAGTCTACAACATTTATCACGTGAGACATTTTATCGGCCGCCATATTGATTCGGGTTTACTCGTCTAATTTTGCGTGTATAGGTTTTTTGCAATTTCTACAGTGAGTTTGATTATTGTTATAATACCTTATCGTATTTATTTATACTTACGATAAGTTAGTATTGCGGATACATCGGCAGTGTGACGTCATTACGCTAGGAATGTACAGCTTCAGTTTATAAAAGCACCTGTCTTCCGTCTTCTCTCCGACACTCCCGACAGCTTCAGTTGATAAAAGCATCTTCTTCCGTCTATTAATAGTATTATAGTATTATAATGCCTGGCTTGGAGTTCAAACTAATAATATCTACGACTAGTATTAGTAATATTTACGAGGTTACTTGGTTGCGTGTTGTGTTACGTGCATTCGTGGGCAGGCCCACGAACGAGCACTGCGTGCTATCTCGGTTGCACGGATACTTACACACGTGACACCCGTGACACCGTACATGCCACAGGCACTTGAAGCGTTTCAATAAAATATAATGCTAACTAAATACGAAATCTATTTACTACCAAATTCTTAATGTTTCTATACTCTCTTTCACCTATTATTGCCGACAGTTTCCTGTAAATTCCGTCCAAATCTTATGTGCAACAAACACTGACTGCTGCCATTCCTCAAGCAGCTGCAGTGTGCACACTGACACATATATATAGCAGGTAGGAAAGCGGGATCCCTAAATTCGCTCGACGCTCGCTTGATTTCACACTTTCACAGCACGAATACACATCCAACAGCTTCCATCTTTGTTTCTATGTCAAGAACAGTGTTCACTTGTTATAAAAACATACTGTCTCTGTTCGTAACCGAGCTGTGTCACGCGAAATCACAAAAAGACTGACGAAATTCTCGCGCCCTTCGTGACCTCATTCTTGCGCCGCAACGCTGCAACGTTTTTGCATCGTTCCAATGGCGAGGCTCGTACGGGAGTTGGAAAGCAGTGCGCCGCCTGCGCACCGCCTATAGCCCATAGACTGGCACTCGCTCCCACCTCTCGGCTTAGCTTAGTCACTCGATGGGTAATCGAGGTGGAAGCGAGTCCCAGTCTATATAGCCCTGTACTTGCAGCCATTTACATTACTGGGCAAGGTTCGCGAACACGAGAATTTCGTCAGTCTTTGTGTGATTTCGCGTGACACAGCTCGGTTACGAACAGAGACACTATGTTTTTATAACAAGTGTACACTGTTCTTGACATAGAAACAAAGATGGCAGCTGTTGGATGTGTATTCGTGCTGTGAAAGTATGAAATCAAGCGAGCGTCGAGCGAATTTAGGGATCCCGCATTTAGTTAGCATTATATTTTATTGAAACGCTTCAAGTGCCTGTGGCACATGCCTGTGCAAACGAGATGGTTACATAGTAAAGTTTAAGTTAGTTTGACTTAGTTAAAACGGCCAAGAGTCTATTTAGTCCTCTATATTCAGATCAATCACCCCATTATTGTGCGGTGTGGATTCCCGCCGGGATTAGACAGCATATTCCTTTCTCTAGTCTTGTGCTGTCATACATCCTGTCAGCGACAGCGTCACAGAGGGGTCGCTGCCTGCACAACAACGTCAGGGAGGGAATTACATTCGTTTACCTCCCTCTGTGAGAAGGAGTACTTTAGCATATCGAGTCTTCCTCTGTCATTGTTTAAATAAAGGCTGTGGCTACGGGTACGGCAGCCGTATCTTAATGTCTCGAGGCTGGAGGTGCGGCAGTCAATTCGCTTTCATACTTAACGAGACAAAGATGGCGGCGGGTGGCGCCAGATTTTCGAAATAACGCCTTGGGGAAATAAATTCACGATTTGAGAGTTTAGATGAGCTAGAACTCTACCCCTGACCTAACCATACCCCTAACCTAACCCTAACCCTAACCCTAACCCTAACCCTAACGCCAAAAAGGGGCTTCAACGAACGACGGCTGCCGTACCTCAGCCACTGCATTGTTACCTCTGCCCAACGGAGTTGGAGGAGGTTATGTGATTGCTCTTGTGCGTTCGTGCGTTAGTGTGTTCGCGCGATCGATATTAGCGCGTCGAGTCAGCGAGCCAGCCAGCGAGCGAGCGAGCGGTGAGCCAGCTCGTAACACATACATGTTACATGCTGGCGGAGGTATGCACTCTCCGTGAGTGCCTTCTGTCTAGTTTAAACTGTGAGGGGCAGTACTTCTCGTCCTTTTATTTTGCTTTAGATTCAGGAGTATTTCCTTATCTGAATCGTTATACTTCCCTTTCAGAATTTTAAACACCTCTGTCATATACCCTATGGCGTGTCTGTGTTTAAGGGAGGATTTGTCATGTCTTAAACGTGGTTAGTGTATATGTCTTGCTCTTTCCAGAGAGACCGTTTGGTTATATAATAGGTAATTGATTTTAATCAAGGAT
Organism: Priapulus caudatus; assembly: GCF_000485595.1. NCBI lineage: Eukaryota > Metazoa > Priapulida > Priapulimorpha > Priapulimorphida > Priapulidae > Priapulus > Priapulus caudatus. Next base: position 11,765 of record NW_014580371.1, on the reverse strand, counting down.
ATCAGGGGTAGAAATAAGGAGAAAAAAGAGATGGTTCACAGGACCATCTAGTTTGAAATTTATATGGTCCTCCTAAATTTGAGATGGTCCTAAATTTCAAATTGTTCTCTAAAAGTAATGCGGCATGCAAGCGTAAGAAAGAGATTTTACATGGTGATAAAATGGTTTAATTATTCACCTACAATGAATGTATCAAACGATACACTAATTGTTTCTTCACTTTAATAGTATATTGGTTAATAAAGTTGTTTCAGTAGAATTTAGTTGAACCCATAACACTGGAATATAGTATGTATCAATACGAGGAAACTTCAAAGAAAATTACCATAAAATGGGACCAAAATATTCAATGGTCTATCGGACCAGTCACCATTGACTTTGAAAATCTGATGGTCCTCCTGATTATTTGATGGCCCCGGACCATCGGACCATCGCTTATTTCGACCCCTGTATATCATTTTTAATTATAATCCTATGCTTGATATTGTAATAGGCTACTCTGGTAGTTACGGATCAGCAAAGATGGGATCACTCTTCCGGAGTGAGGAGATGACCCTCGCCCAGCTGTTCCTACAGTCAGAGGCAGCCTATACTTGTGTGTCGGAGTTAGGGGACCTAGGTGTTGTCCAGTTCAGAGATGTAAGTGTGTGTTTCTTGAAGAAGTGCCTGAAGCTATCTGTATGCAGCAATTTGCAATCTTTCAAACTGTTACACTGGTTGCTGACTCGCTGTGGGGGTATCAGTTGGTGTCTAGAGCTAGGTAGAGGGTGGGGTGTCAACAGTAAAGGTTGTGCTATGTGTAGCTTTATATTTGCAAGAGAATTCAGAGAGGCTAGAGTTTGAACTACACTTTATTAAGGGGTTTTGTATCGAGGTTGCAGACTGTTATTCTTTGTCATGTGCCAGTCAGTGACCATCCATGCTTTGATAATAGTTACATTCTAGCTTTATGGAAGAGTCTGTTGGTATGTGAATAGCTTACATTGCACATGTTTCATACTTTCTATTTGTGAAAATGTGTAAAATATCCAAATTAATGCTGTTGGTTTTGTTTACAGCTGAACCCGGATGTAAATGCATTCCAACGGAAGTTTGTTAATGAGGTCAGGCGGTGTGAAGAGATGGAGCGAAAGTTGCGTGAGTAATCTTAGTAATTCTAAACTGGCCACGTACACGTACATTTCTTGTGCTTCCTGCGTTAGGCTATGTAACAGTTGATTGTGTGAGATAACAATGAAATCACGCTTTTTGCTTGTTTCTTTATTATTTGAAGGTTTTGATGTAACTTGCCATTTTTCCCCATTACAGATAGCTTTTCTTTCCATGTAAATTTCCATTCTACTTTGTTCTCTATTTACACATGTATAGCACTCATTTCCAATTGTTTCTATAAATTATAGTCCATCTTCACTTTTTTTTCAGTTATAGGCGTAATATTAAGGTCCATGCATTTGTTATATTCATTACCCTCATTATACACTAGTAGTAATACTTGGCATTTTCAAAGTAATGCTTTTCAGGTTGTTATGTATATTGTCTTCTTACTAATAGTTTTATTGCATTTTGCATATATTGATATCAATTTGCCTTAATTCAGGGGCCCGTTGTCAGAAACATCGTAAAGTTAATGCTAATGTTAATGCTACGATAACACTTACGACTAATGTTAATGCTACGAGAGTAGCGTTGACAGAAACACATCGTAGCTACGAGCAAACTCACGATAACAGGAACTTCATAATTTAATGTCACAAGGCTGCTGATTGGATGAGAATCGATCACAAAATTCAAATTCATACACATTTATTGTACATCACAGTAATATATGCATATTATGATGGCTAACCACATATAAATAATATTTGATAAAAAAACGACGCGGTCATGAATTTATTCTGCACAACAAGACAAATTCTCACACTGTAACACGAGACGTGAGATTCGTGGCAAGCGTGGTAAACATTTAAAACAAGAGAACAAATGCCATACACCATTTGTAAATGTATTGTTTTGTTTTATGAAAGGTAGATAATTAATGATTTTGACGTGTTTTTCAAGAAAAAAACACATTTTATTCATTATTATCAAATATAATATCACTATAATTGCAATTCGTAGTGTAAATGTGTTATTTTTAACTTAATATTAAAGTTACGAGAGGGTCTGGGCTCTCGTAATGTTAAGAGGATATTTTCGAGGATTTTTCATTCTCGTAACGTTGCGATGTTTCTGTCAACGGTTACGAGGGGAAGTTAATGTTAAGACTAATGTTAAGACTAATTTTGTTTCTGACAACGGGCCCTAGGTTTCATTGAGAAAGAGATTAAGAAAGACGGTATTCCGATGCTGGATACTGGAGATAATCCAGATGCACCTGCTCCCAGAGAGATGATTGACCTTGAGGTAGAGTCTAAAGCAAAATGCCATTGTCATAAATTTAATATAAGTGTTTTTTAAATTTTGTTATAATTAAATATGAGCAATTTAAGACAGTGTCCTCGATTTTGATTTTGTCCCCCCCCCCCATTTTTTCCTTAGTACACTCGTATGATATATCTTAATGGTTGTAATTGCATGAAATTTTTAAGATAAATGTGGTGAGACTTGTCAGTTCAGTAATATATGAAGCCTACCTCAATGCATTGCTACTGACATCTGTAATGTCCTAGTGTTGGGATGATAAGCTGATATCTTTTAATTTATTCATTACTTATAATAGGTTTGAAATTAATGGACTATTCCCTGTAAAATAGGCAACATTTGAAAAACTGGAAAACGAGATGAAAGAGGTGAACACAAATGCAGAAGCACTTAAGAGGAACTTCCTTGAGTTGACGGAATTGAAGCACATTCTCCGTAAGACGCAGGTCTTCTTTGACGAGGTAGGGTATACTGCTCGTGCATAGTCTAGGCGTGCATTGTAGTTGGGCTACTGGGAAATGCCGCTAGTGTAACGTATCTGCTCACAACAGGCTTCAGTATTGTTTCCCTCTCAAATTTCAAATACTGATTCAAAAGCGGAATATTTATCACATAGCACCTCCTTGAAATGTTAATGTTATGAACGTTATTAACTTTACAACTTCAAATTGCCTTGAATTTATCAATTAACTAAAAAAAGTGCTGTACTTAAAGTTCTCATTTTAGTGTATTTTATATCTTTAAAGCTGTAATAAGCCGTAATTAGTGATTGTCTAAATTACCCTATGTTGTCCAGGCGTACAGTTATCATGGCGTAATCCTATCCAATTTACTCGGGTTCATAAAAAATGCAAAGTCGCCTTCCCATGACCAATTATAGATAGGCAAATTATGATTACTGCATATACCTCTGTATGTGGACAGAGTGAGTAGTACAATGTCACGTGTATAAAGCAGATCCATGTAGTATTATATCACATTGAAGACAGACAGGAGAGTGAGACATGAGTAGTTTACTGTGATGGCATTCGCACCCATTCAAACAAAGTTCTTACATTGATCAGCGTTGGCAATACGTGAGTAATGGTGAACGTTGCTATATGATGCAAAAACGTGAAGCATGTGCTAATGAATCTGTTTGTCTGGTGTTTCTTGGCACCACACTTTACATTATAAACAAGTAGAACAGTTGTGCAGGATTTAGGGGTGTTTCTTGGCACCACACTTTACATAAACAAGTAGAACAATTGTGCAGGATTTAGGGGTGTACCGGTGGTACATTTTTGGCCTTTCTACTTCTTGGCCATTCTTGGCCATTCTTGGCCATTCTTGGTTATCAATGAAATCTCTAATCAATGAAGTGGAAGCAATTTTATTGTAATGTTGTGTAAGTGCAAATGCTTGGCAATTATTAGCTGGTAAATTCTGATTAGATTCAGATGCCCATACTTTTTCACACTGAATAAATAAGTGTGTTGTAAACTTGTAATATCAACAAATGGCTTATTCTGGCTTTAGAGCAGGAAATTTGTTTGAAATTGAGGCAAGCTAGACTTATCTGTGGGCTGGTTAAAAAGCAGCTCATCTAAAAGAAAGAGACATCTAGCTAGTACAATGAGAACTACCCTTCCCCATAACTTATCTTGCACATGTTTCAATTAACAAATATCATTGTTCTGCTCATGTTGAGTGTGCTGAAGTACTTTCAAAACCTTCCTTATAATTTTTTTTATTTGAAAGGAGTTGAATCAGGTCTGTATCTTTGGCAGTCAGGGGACTGTCTTTGCATGCAACATTTTAACTGTAAACGTTTATGGCAGTTGCATACATCAAGCATGGCTGGAATATGTTGAGAGCAGGTGGTGGGGTCAAGAGACGGTAGGCCTACAATTGAAAAGCGAAAAGTCAGCTCGGCTTTTGTGTAAAGGTGCCAGCGGGTGCACGCATGTGTGTTAAGGCTTTGCTATTTCTTCTATCTGTTCGCCAATAGTGCGAAAATGTTTTTTTAAACGTCAACCTCTTACTTTGCTGATTGATAGATGTTGTTTCATGGGATACTGTAATTGGTTTGTATCTAAATCTTTAAAAAGCTCCAGTAATTCTAGTTCGAGACCATCATGTATACAGGGAGCTTTCCACTCATTTGCTCGTATTTACGTAATAAATGTTCACAAAAAAGTGGAGTAGATTGGCAAGTACATTTTGTGCCAAACAGTGGTTTACAGTGCTGCTTAAATGTTTATTACTAATACTTGCTGGCATTCATTTCAAAGGCTTTTGTAGGTAGTAGTTGCGATAAGCAAATGCTTTGGGAAGTAAGCCAAGGCCAAAACAAAATATATGTGTGGTTACCGTTACATGCCGAAAAAAATAGGGTAGGTAGTTAGGGAAAACATTTTATTTTCTTGAAATATTTTATTTACGAACCATGTCCGAAGGATGTGCGTTGTGCCTTTTGAAGCAGGAACTGTACAATTCATTTTTTTTTTACTTTAAAGAAAATTTACAATAAAATGTTTAGGATCGCTGGGAATAAATAGGGTGGGTCAGGAAATCGTAACCACACCTATATTTTGTTTTGGCCTAATAATTTTAATTGCTTAACATAGAACAGTTTCGTATATAGAAAACATGGGTGCAGGTGACATCAATTCTAGTAATCACTGTTCTGAATATGGCAACTGAACTAATTCTAACCATCTACATTTCAGAGGTTTGTAAGCGCTTGCTAAATAACTTGCTGGCGGCTTGGTTAACATTCATGGTCTATTCCGCGATTGCCCATGCGATTCCCATCGAGCATGCACCAACCTTACTAACCTCCAACTTCCGCTTCACGTTCACTCATTGCATGCAAGTGTTTCTTTGTCTCTACTCTAGTCATTGTGTGTGTCGGCACTTACATGTTACTGCAGTGCCTTGTGTATGCTGTAGTGTAAAACACCTGGCACGTGGTCTTTCTGCCGTTAAATGTTTTTGAAATCTGTCTAGTGCTCAGTGTGTTTGTGCATGGCTTTATGTTCCCTAAGGTTTGGTAAGTGTTTTGCATAGTGCATGTACAGATTATAATCATGGTCCACACATTTAATTATAAGAATTAAAATCAATGATTTTTTCGTAATAAGTAACAATATATTTTTATTAGTGCCCTACCTGACATATTTCCTAAGTTTAATAAGCTTTGAATTACAAATAATTATAATTGACGTGTATTTGGTGAAACATTTTCATTGTTACCGTGCATTTGTTGTTCATCTAAAGAATGACCTGACTAAGTTGTTGAATTTGTTAGACATTCTGTGCATAGCTGTGTGTCTATCATATGTGTGGGTGTGTGCGTGCGTGCGTTCATGTGTGTGGAGGTTTGTTAATTTTAGTTCTTTTGGTGTTTATTCATTTACTAACTGCGTGGTTGGCCTTCATTCCGTCTAGAGTTGATTCACGTTGGTATCTTGAATTGTTTAGAACGTAGCTTTGCCGACGTTTGTGGGCGTGGCAACAAAGCAGACTTAGGTTTCAAACACGTACAAGAACTTTACCACCCATGTGCAGTCAGTACACATGGCCGGTTTCACTATAGTTTAGAACCTATTAGCTTTTAAATACACTGTGAGCAAAAGGTGTTTGTGTTTGAAAACAGTCTATTCAAAAACTAATAGTGATAGCTTATATTAGCAGTAGCTCATTAATTTAGCATACAGGTTGTTGTGTGCAACCAGTTGTACCACGTGCCTCACTGGAATGCAGTACTTAGCTGTTCGTGTGCTGGTCGTCTCTAGTGCATGGACATTGCAAGCAGATTTGCGTGATTTGCACGATTTGAGAATACACCAATGCAAGCATTCTCCCATGCATTTGCACTACGCTTGAAATTAACAACACGTTATTTGCTTGCAATTTGTGTTACTGAATTCCACTGCAACTATGTGCTACGAGTATCTACGAGTGGAAGCAATGATTTTCTACCGTAATTCACAGTGTAATGTGTCAGATTTGCAGCAAATGCAATTGCAGGTCCTGTTGCAGCAATTGTGTGCAATTTGTCCCTACTAGATTTTTAGACAACAGCTTCATATTGGCATGGCCTGGTTAACGGAATTGGTTACCAAGCTAAATAATATATTATTAGAAAATATTTAAAACAAACTGTGTTAAACTATTTAATCACGAATTTATTTTGTTGGTAATTGCAAATTTTTATTAGGTTTCACTTCATTTTTAATGTGATTACCTCTCTTTTGGTGCTACTGGTTTCAAATTCTAAGATGAGACTGCATGTGAGTCACCTAGCGTATCATGCCTGTTGTTTTAAATGTAAAGGCACATTTAAGGTAAAAATGATCCATATCAAAACTATTCTGCTGATCAATTCAAAATAAAGCTGTTGGCACACACACACACACACACACAACATTGCGAGAATGCACGGGAGCAGTTATTAGTATAGTAAGTCCACAAATTCAATGTCAACGTTTCATTGTCGTGGGCAGAAAACTGGTATCTTTAATCGTAACTCCTAACAATCCCATTAATATTTTAAGTATAAATGCGACAGTTGTTATTCTGTCTGGGAGTATATGCGTCTAAACTGATATCTCTCTATATCATCATGCAGAGAGAGTGCAACTTGTGCATTTGCTGTGTGCCATCTTTAAATAAGCCTATAAGTTCATTGCTTCTTAGGCTTTTAATAGTGCTGTCTACCAATGATCGAGATATCTTTCTCCTCTAGTCAACTTATTGTTATGTAATCATAGTTTTTAAAAACCCATTTAAATATTTTAAAAACATTAGTATACATACATTAATTACAATATCTGATACAATTCACGTCTTTTTCTGCAGAAATGTTCTTACAAGTACAGTGTTCACAAAAAATAGTTTATAAACAGCAGGTAAAACGATTGTTTGCCAAATTAGTGGTGGTTTTCCCATCTATATTTTACATTACTATTACAGTGATAGTATTTCTACATGATCACTTGCACAATAACTATTATAGGTACGATGCGTTTCTCACATGCCTATATCCGATTAGTATCTTCAGTTATATTGTAATTTTTTATTGTTTTATAAGTCATCTTCTAGCCACCTAATTTATATTAAGATTGTGAATGTGAAATGCATGTTTTGCTGCATGTCGTAAGAATTTTCATTTAGATGTTTCAACTGAACATGAGTCGTGAGTGAGTGGGTTGTGCAATTAGCAATGCATTTTTTCCATTTGCTAACAGTACTTGGAAATGTGGCCAAGTTGGCTATATTGCGCTACTGACTAGCCCTCACACTCCCTCGTGGATGCTAGGTTAGTTTGCTGTGTTGCCCCAGAAAATTGTTGCTTCACGCTCATACAGCATTTTGCAGGTAGTTGTCGTTCGTAGTGCTTGTAAATAGGAATTATGTTGAGTTTCTTTCTGTCGACCCCGCTCGGCTTTCCCCCTTCCGTCCGTCCCTCCGTCGTCATGGTGACCATGCTTTGTTTACCAGGCCGCCTTCCTTCAATCTGCCCAGATGCATGACCAGCCGAAGTCCGAGGAAGCACAGAACTTGCTAGGGGAGGAGGCTACACGTGCCGGTGGTCAGCCCTTGAAACTGGGGTATGCGCGTCACTCGCTGATTGTTTAGAACCCGATTGTTCCTTAGCTGCACAGTGAAAGCGCAGGGTTAATAGATTGCGACTCCCCGAGTGATTCCAATAATACCAATAATTTGGCTTTCTCTAACCTTGCATACACGATAGTTTTCATGGCGTAATACATGGGACTGATGGTACGCTTGTATCAGCTGGTTATTTATATTTAAGCTCATGGTGTGGGGTTCAGTGTAGTGACAGTCGATCATTCAATCCCGTTTACATTTGCTGCCAAGTCAATGCCATGCCACATGAACTGCCATGCAACATTAATTTTATGCATTACCAACGGTCTGGTTTACCTTGACTGAATTACTAGCTTAAGGATACTCTCAAGGTTTTAGGAAAAATTTTACCGATTTTTAATTTTCAACTTTATTCGATGGCTAACACTATGTGCCACCTGTGTACGTGCTCATTTCTCCATATAACGGTACATGTGAACTGTCAGAGCGTTTTGCTTGCTCGCGTACATGTGTAGTGAGCCGCGGCTGACGTCATGATGACATCAGACACATGATACAACCAGCATTATCACTATATTCACTGAGCCAGTATTCATCAACATCAACCCTGCTACAGCTGTACTACTACCCTGATCCAACAAGTAGCCCACAAGAGCCCAAAATAGTTCTCACACCTTGCAACACACCTTGCATAAGGAGTGCATTTGTTGACAGTGACATCAGGCAATGGTCGGGTTCGCGCCATTTTGCATCAAATTGCGTTGGTCACCTCGTAATTTCTCAGAATTTCTCAAGGTGCATGGAACATTTTACCAATTTAGTGGTGTCAGTTAGTCATGGATATGTCGCAGTAAGTACTAACAGTAGATATTTCACATACGTTCACCCATTTTTCACACAGGCGGTCGATCATTGTGAAAAATAGAAAAACGCTGATTCTCCGTTCCAATTTCTGACTTAGTAGTCGACGTATAAATGGATATTTCTCTGTGATTACAACTCGGAATAATTTAATTTTACACTCGTTTTAATGGTAACATATTGCTGTAAAAAAGTGTGTCAGGGATTGTTATTAAGTGCCGTATTTTATGAGTTATGTCTCTTTATTCGCAAAAATTTTAAATTCAAACGTGCGACTTGAATTTTAGGCAGTTTTTTCATTTTTCTCAGTAAATATGAAACTTAAAGAAAAATCCTGATGCGCTATTTTGGTACATATTGTGCTTAACATGTGGCGAAAATTTTGTATCCTCACTCTTTCTGGTAATTGAGAAATATCCAAAATACCATTTTTACATAAAAATTCAAAATTTGTGTGGTAACATAATTAGGTGCTGGAAATTTCATGAAATTTTTTGCCTTTAGCATAGAGATATATCTCCTCTATAAATAAAATAAATGATTGATTCGATTCATTCGTCAATAAACGTTTAATCTTCATTAGAGCAATACCCGGGCAAAAGGTTGAGAGTATCCTTAAAAACAATTTAGCAGTTCACTCTGTTTGCTTGTAAGTCAACCAAACATGTGAGATTCCATATTAACTTCCTGGGGTTGTTAAATTTACTTACCCATGATGCTGATATTCACTTTCTAGTAAAATCTAGATTAACAAATCTCTTGCCAAAACTGAAAGAACTACATTTTTCTGCTTTATTATCACACACGCTGTACCAGACCTCATGAGTCGAACAAAATGCGGGTGGGTGGAATCGCGGACGCTAACCATCGTGACGACCGATTTCTCCCGACCTTCCCTGTGCAGTTACGGAACAGTTGACGTGGCTAGCTTACAGATAGCACACCACTCATGTAGATCGGTTCAGACAGGGTCTTGGTGAGTCGTGACTTGGTCCGAGATATTGGACACGGCACTAATGTTACTACAGCCAGTAACTATCGTGGGTGACACAACACATTGGATTTGCTCGCTATTCCGTGAGGTCACGTGTGTGGTGCAAGCGAAACGTTGCTCGGGTTTGACCGCTTACGTGTAAGCGTCCTGCGTCTGTTGCATTCCTACTTGAATGACTGCTGCCTCTCTCTGTGTGATGGTGCTTGCTATGCAGTTCGGCTTTCAGTGCTCTGTGGTCATTTGTCTTGTTACTGCTGTGGGGCGACAGTTGTTTGTTGTCCACGCGAGCAGTAGCCAGCGTCAGCTATGCCGCACGACGTTTCCGTCACCAAAAAATGAGTAGATTGTTTTGGTCTTGGCCTTGATTGTTACGTGATGAAACGAAAAGTTTGTATGCGATGCATGTGTTGGTTTACTAGAGCTAGAGCTATATCACTATGTGGATAAAGCTTACATTGTTCATGTTTGATAACTAGGCTTGTGAGGACATTTTCAAAAGAAATTTACACTAGTAGTAGTAGGTCAGGGGCTGGTTATAATTTTCCAGCATAATATGACAGATCTAATTTCATCTAATTGAAAGTCCATCGGAACAGATAAAAACATTGAAATATACTAGACAATAAATGCACTGTAAACTTATATGGGACAGACATGTGTTGAATGTAGTCTCAGCAGTCTTAGTTAAAATTTGTCTTTTACGAATGAAGACCTCCACTGTATCTGTTCTGGCTTCACTAAAAAACTAATTTTTGTGGTCGTGTTGTATTAACTCTTGCTGAAAACTGATAACAGTTAACACTGTGGCAATCTCTTCCTAATGTTGGTGGTAGCTCACTGCTCTTTTCACGCCTATGACAATTCAATACTGTGGGAACTGCTATATCTGCTTCTGTCATTGCATTGAACCTCTTCTTGTGATCATGAATGGTTTGGTTATCAACACAGATACATTGACCAGCTTGATTGCCTCATGAAGTCTGTGTATGGCATTGCCTTGGCGTAACGTCTGTTATGCTTCTACTTCTGTTTTTGCTTGTTTTTGTTACTTCATCTCGCACTCATCTGCTGTGTCTAATCTCACTCATTGTAATTTGCCTTGTTTTAATGGGGAAACTATGAGATGATATTAAGTGTCCAGTGGTAGTTCTAGAGTGTGTGAAGTCGTGTGCCTGTCACTAACAGTACGAACACAAGAGAGGTAGGTAGGTACACACCTGGACAAAGCATGGTCTTTCCTTCCGGATCAGCAGCGGAAAAAAATGAAATGAATCTGATGCTGCTATGCCTTTCCTCATCTCGGAAGAGATAACCAAGGAAGGGGCTTAGCGAACATTTAGGTGCGAAGCTCTGAACCAGGAGGGACTGGTCCAGCTTTGTATTGTGTGATTTCATAATGGTTCAGATGGGCGTTGCCCAGTCGGATGAGGATGTGAGTTTGGCCAGCAGTACCTTGCACCTGGTTGCAGGCTCCCCATCGACCGCTCACGCCACCCCGGCTGACCTGCAGTTGAGGTAACGTATCAGCCACGTGGTTTTGGTGGTAGTACGTGCGTAGATGCTGATAATGTGGGTGCTCCAGACCTCGCTCTTGTTGTTTTGCAGCATCGATTTGATTTAAATTGCCGTGACTTTATACATTGGAAAATAGTTTGACACGTTGCATTCCGGTTGTTATTACTCATGTGTGTTGTACCATTTTGAAATATGCCTGGTTTCTAGTACTTAGCGTGGCATTACAGGTAAAGTATTTTCAAATCAATATTTTCTCTACTGTGTCTATTTTTAGCTCATCTGACATAGTCAGATGCAGCTTGTAGAATCGCATGATCGTCCGTCCGTCCGTCCGTACGTCCGTCCGTCCGTCCGTCCGTCCGTCCGTCCGTCCGTC
>NW_014580370.1:13711-17806 GCF_000485595.1 Priapulus caudatus | reverse complement strand
CCTCATTGCTCACCTTCGAACCGCCTCCTCATTCCCTCTCCAAACCTCTTCTTGTCCCTCTGCTCCTCATTGACTTCACTTCCCCTTTCTCCTCCTCCGCTTTCTCTGTCTTTCCTTTCTCTCTCCTCTCATTGCTTACGCTCCCCCTCTGCCTCCTCTTCCCCCTCTTCCATCCCCTCATCCTCTATCATTGGCTTTCAGCCTTCCCTCTCTCCTCCCACTTTCTGCTCCCTCTCCTCTCATTAGCTCCAACCTTCCCCTCTCCTTCCTCCTCCATCTTCTGCCCTTTCTCCCATATATTGCTCCACTCTTCCCTTCCTCTCCCCCTCTTTCTGTCCCTCTCCTCATCATTGCTTCACCTCCCTCTCCCTCCTACGCTCCTCATGTCCCTTCTCCCTTCCATTTGGCTTTCCCTTCCCACCTTCCCTCGTACTCCCTCTTCATCCTCTTCCTCTCATTGCTTCACGTCTCCTTTCTCTTATTCTATTGCTCACTTCCCCCGCTCTCTCATCCCTTTCTGTCTCTCTCCTACTCATTGTTTCTCCCACTCTTCGTCGCTACCCTCTTAATCCATCCCCTCTCCTTCCCAATTGGTCCACCTTACCCCCCTCTCCCTCCCTCCTTCTTCCATCCCCTGCTCATACTCCTAATTGCTTCACCTCCCCATCTCCTCCTCCGCCGCTCCTCTATCCCCTCTACTCCTCGATTGCTTCACTCCGCCCCTCTCCTCCTCAAGCCCTATCCCTTTCCCGTTCTATCCTTCATTGCTATTACTTCCCCGTCTCCTCTCCTCCTCATCTATCTGTACCCCTTCCTGCCTCATGCGTTTCACCTCCTCCGCCGTCACCATCTCCTCTTCGTACATCCCCTTACCTCCTCATTCGCAATTATACTTTCTCCCTCTCCTTCTCCCCTTCTTCTGTCTCCTCTCCTCCTCATTGCTGTCCCTTACTCCCACTCCCCATCTCCTTTCTAGTCCCCTCTTCTGTCCTTCCTCGGCTCTCATGTTACCTTCCCCCTCCGTTCGTCCTATCCTCCCCTTTCTGTCTCTCTTCTCTCAATTTGCTTACTTCCCCTTTGCTCCTCCTCTCCTCTGTTCCTCTCCTCTCTTGTCACCTTCCTCTCTCCTCTCTCCTTTGCTGTCTCCTCTCTCTTTGCCTTCACCTTCCCTACTCCCTTCTCCCCTTTCGGTCTTCTTCTCACTCCTCATTGTTTTACATTCCCCTCTCCCTCCTCCCGCCTTTCTGTCTCCTCTCCTCTCATTTGCTTACCTTTCCCCATTCCTCCTCCTCCCTTCTTCTGTTCCTCTCCATCCTCATTGTTTACCTTCCCACCTTCCCTCTCCCCCACTCTTCTAGTTCTCTCTCCTTATTGTTACCTTTCCCCTCTCCTCTCCGCTCTTCGCTGTCCACTCTCTCCTACTCTAATGAAACTTCACTTCCCTCTCCTCCCTCACCCCCTTCTGTCCCCTCTCCTCACATTTGCTCCACCTTCCCCCTCACGCTCCTCCCCCCTTTCTCGTCCCTCTCCTTCATTGTTCACCTTTCCCCCTCTCCCTTCTCCTCTCTTCTTCCTCTCCTATCTCATTGATTCCCTTCCCCTCTCCATCTCGCCTACTCTCTATGTACTCCTCTCCTACTCATTGCTTCCACCTTCCCCGCTCTCCCTCCCGCGCTCTCTAGTCCTAGTCTCTCCTCATTGCTTCACCCTCGCCCTCATCCCTACCTCCGCTCCTTGTCCCTCTCAGTCGGCCTCATGTTCCCGTGCCTCCACTTCCTCTCCCTCTCCTTCGAAAGACCACCCGTGTCTCCTCTCCTCTCATTGCCTCACTTCCCCCCTCTCCCTCCTCCCCTTCTTCTGTCCCTCTCCTCCTCATATGCATCACCTTGGCCCCGTCTCCCTTCTCCCTCTTCTGTCCCCTGTCCTCTCCATTGTTCACCTCCCTCTATCCTTCCTCCCCTTTCTCGTCCCTCTCTACCTCATTGTTCTCTCCCCTACTCCTCCCTCCTCGCGTCATGTCTGTTCCTCTCCTCCTTTGCTTCACCGTATCCCCCTCTCCCTCCTCCCTTTCTGCCTCCTCTTTCTTCTATGCCCTCTGTCTTTTCTTCTCTTCAGATGAGTGTTTCGTCTGCTCCCACCTATTTCCTGCATATTCTGGCTCTTCCTTTGTCTCCTCCCGCTTTCTCCTGCTTCTCTCCTTCTTCCTTTTGGCTTCCTGCTCCTCACGCTTGTTTTCTTAGCGCGCGTGTTCACACCTTCCGTTCCTCTGCTACCTGCTCTTCAATGCACTTGTATATCCCTCCTTCCCTTTCTTCCTTGGCACAGAGGACGTACCTCTCCCTCTTTCTTCCTTGTGGTCCTTGTTTTCTCCCTTCCTCTTGTCGCCCTTCTCCTCATTTTTACCTCTTTCGTAGCTAAGTAAGCCTTTTTATTGGCCTGCTCCTGTCTCTCTTTCTTCTCTCGTCTCTCTCGTCTCTCTCTCTCTCTCTCCTCTCTATCTATCTTCTATCTATTCTCTCTCCCCCCCCCCTCTTCCCTCTCTGTGTTCTCTCTTTCTTTCTCTCTCTCTCTCTCTTCGTCTCTCTCTTTCTATCTATTATCTATCTATTCTCTCTCTTTCTCGCCTCTTTTCTCTCTCTCTCTTCTTCTCTTCTCTTACTCTATCTTGTCTCTCTCTCTCTCTCTTTTCTCTCTCTATCTCTCTTTCCTCTCTCCTCTCTCGCTTTCTCTCTCTCTCGTCTTTCTCTGTCTTTCTCTGTTCCCCTTCTCATCTTTTTTTTTTCTCTTCTTTTTCTCTGTGTCTTTCTCTCCGTAATTTTTTTTCTCTCTTCTACCTTTGTCTCGCTCTTCTCCCTCTCTCCTCTCTCTTCCGTCTTTTCTCTCTCTTTCTTCTTCTCTCTCTCTCTCTCTCTCTTTTTATCTCTCTTCTCTATCTATTATCCTATTTCTCTCTCTCTCTTCTCTCTCATCTCCTCGTCTTTCTCTCGTCTCTCTCTCTCTTCCTCGTCTCTATCTTCACTTACCTCTATCTCTGTATATTTTTCATTCTTCTTCTCTCTCTCTCTTTCTCTCTCTCTTTCTCTCGCTCTCTCTCTCTCTCTCTCTCTGTTTTCTTGTTTCCTTCTCACCTTTTTCTTTTCTTTTTTTCTCTCTGTGTCTCTCTCTCCGATCATTTTTTCTTCTCTATTATGTCTCGCTTCCTCCTCTCTCTCTCTCGATTCTTTTCTTTCTCTTTCTCTCTTCTCTCTCGCATCTTTTTTCTCATATCTCTTTCTGTTCTGCTCTCTCTCTCTTTGTCTCTCTCGGTTCTCTCACTCTGTGTCTCTCTCTCTCTCTGTCTCTCTCTTCTTTTCTTTTTGTCTCTTCGGTGCTTTCTCTCTTCTTCTAGTTCTCTCTCTTCTCTTGGTCATCTCTGCGGTCTCTCTCTCTCTCTTCCTTCTCCTGCCCAACCTTTTGTATGTGTTTCCTTCTGTTCCTCTCGAACACCACACATATATATATGTAATTATACTATATATATATTATAATATATGATATATTATTACACGCTATATATTCGTAATAATTATTTTATATAATATATATATATTATATTTGAACACGTAATCTATAGTTATGATTGCGCTTTCACGCAAAGCCAAAGTTGAAGGCGAGATCTACCTTCAAGATTATATAGCTTGTGTTTCATGTTTGCCTCGGTAAGTGCGGCTCGCTAGATGCAACGCGTCCATACGCTAGTCTCGCGCCTTGCTCTGATGTACCGGAATGGCTATTTTTGTAGATTGAGGTGAAATGATCTTTGCTCTAATTATGATTATACTGTTGAAATCGTACGAATGCAACGGCACGGATGGAGCTGGCTGTATTACTGTTGTAGTAATCATCGTTGTTGAATCGCATCCGGTCGATCGTCGTGATCGTCGTCAAATCGGTCTCGTCATCGTCATCGTCATCGTCAGTCTGTCATCGTCATCGTCGTTAGCATTGTTATTATTTCGTTGCTATCGTAACTAAGACATCAGTGTTGCAATCAATCTAATTGTCATTATTGTCGTCATCGTCGACATCAGTGTTGCCATTATTGTCATCGTCATC
>NW_014580370.1:8711-11211 GCF_000485595.1 Priapulus caudatus | reverse complement strand
TGCCGTGGAATGGGGGAGATTGAAGCGGGAGGAGTTGAGAGCGAGCGCGACAGGAGGGGAGGAAGGGGGAGGAAGGAGGAGGCGAGGAGGAGGAGGAAGGGGGAGGAGGAAGGCGAGGCGAAGCAGGAGCAAGGGGAGGGAGGTGGAGCGCGAGGGGAGTGAGTAGGAAGGAGGATGGAGCGAGAAAGGGGAAAGCGAGGAGGACAGGGAGGAAAGATGAGCGATAAGTGTAAAACACGAGCTCGCGGCACGTTCCTGTAATTTATTGTTGTGCAGTGTATGTTAATCTAGCGTTCTCTACGCGGCGGCGCTTCCCCCCCCTGCGCGTGAACGAGAAAAAAAGCGAGAGATAGACGATCAACGTTGGAGACCGGTAAATTGTATGCGCGGCGCCAGCCTCCGGACGCCGCCTACCGAATTTTAAACAGGCCGGATACTATAACGCGGCCTTTAAAATCGCCGCTCGTGTAAACTTCTCAAACGCCTCCAGGAGTAAATCCCCACCAACTCCACCACCCACCCACACACCCACACACACTACACGACCTGCCATCTCGCTTTTCCCCTGCAAGCTGTTGTTGTTGCTTAGCTTGCTGCTGTATACATATCGCTGTCTACTGCATTTGCTGCTGCTGCTGCCTTGCTGTCTCCTGCTGCATGCCTACTGTTTCTTGCTGCTGTGATTGGGTAATCCAGTACTACTTACGCTTCTACTGCTGCATACTGCCTTCGCTACTGCTGCTACATGCTGCTTACTGCGAAATTGCTGCTGCTGCTGCTACTGTACTGCTGCCTTACTCGCTACTGCTGCTGCTACTGCCTGCTGCTACTGCTGCTGCATGCTCCTGTGCTTGCTGCTGCTTGGTGGTGCCGTTGTATTAGTTTTTGCCTACTACTGCTGCTTGCTGTTACTTGCTACTACTGCTATGCCTACTGCCTGCTGCTGCTGTTGCCTCTGCTGCTGTGCCCTGCTGCTGCTGGCTGGTTCTACTGTTTTTGCTACTTAACTACCTGCTGCCTGTACTGCCTGCCTGCCAGCTGCCTGCCTGCCTCTTGCTTGCCTGGCTGCTACTGCTGCTGTGCTGCTGCCTGCTGCTGGTTCTTACTGTTTTTTGCCTACTACTACTGCTGCTGCTACTGCTGCTGCTGCTGCTCTTGCTGCTGCTGCTACTGCTGCTGCTGGTTGTACTGTTTTTTCATCAGTAAGGTCACCAGTAACGTCATCAGTAACGTCATCAGTGACGTCATCAGTAAGGTCATCAGTAACGTCATCAGTAACGTCATCAGTAAGGTCATCAGTAACGTCATCAGTAAGGTCATCAGTAAGGTCATCAGTAACGTCATCAGTGACGTCATCAGTAAGGTCACCAGTAAGGTCATCAGTAACGTCATCAGTGACGTCATCAGTAAGGTCACCAGTAAGGTCATCAGTAACGTCATCAGTGACGTCATCAGTAAGGTTACCAGTAAGGTCATCAGTAACGTCATCGGTAACGTCATCAGTAAGGTCATCAGTGACGTCATCAGTAACGTCATCAGTAAGGTCATCAGTAAGGTCATCAGTAAGGTCACCAGTAACGTCATCAGTAAGGTCATCAGTAACGTCATCGGTAACGTCATCAGTAAGGTCATCAGTAAGGTCATCAGTAAGAAAATCAGTGACGTCATAAGTAAGGTAATCAGTAACGTCACCAGTAACGTCAACAGTAACGTCATCAGTGACGTCATTAGTAAGGTCAGCAGGTTTAGCTGAGGTCACCAGCAGAGTGAGTGACGATCCCGCAGCGTGTGTATGCGTGTGGGCTCGTGCGTTACTGTGTGCCGTGTGTGTTATGTGTGTGTGTGCTGTATGTGTGTCGTACGCGCACCCACTGCTGTGTGTGTTGTGTGTGTGGTGTGTGTGATGTGTGTGTGTGTTGTGCGTAGCGCGCGTGGTGTGTTGTTGTGTGTGTGTGTGTAGTGTGCTGTGTGCGTATAGTGTGTGCTATGGTTGTGCACGTATGTGTCGTGTGCGCGTATGTGCATGTGGTGTATGCGTGTGTTGTCACTGCGTGTGTGTGTGTGTGTTGTGTGTGCTGTGTGTGAGAGCGGGTGTGCGTGCGTCGTGCGTGTGTGAATGTGTGTGTATTGGCTGCAGCCGCGCGCGTAGAACTGCTGTTGTGTGTGTGTGTGTGTGTGTGTGTGTGCTGTGTGTGTGTGGTGTGTGTGTGTGACTTGTGTGTGTGTATTGCGTGTGTCGTTTGTGAAGTGGTGTGTGTGTGTGTGTGTGACCTCCCGTGTGTCGTGGTGCGCGTGAGTGTGTGTGTGTGTTGGGTTCTCCTGCCGAGAGAGAGAGAACGCGCACCATCGCTGTTCGGTGGGGTTTCGTTCACTGATGGGTGTTTTTCACGATGTCCGCAAACCTCCATTATTGAGCGCACTACTCAGCGATGGATGCTTCAGTTTCAACTGTGACAGCGACGAAGGCGAGAGAAATCGACAAAAGAGAGGAGGAAAGAAC
>NW_014580370.1:1911-3701 GCF_000485595.1 Priapulus caudatus | reverse complement strand
AGAGGGGGAGGGCGGAGAGAAGAAGGGGGGCGGTGTAAGGGAGAGGGACCGGGAGGGGTGAGGGATGAGGAGGGAGGGGCGGGAGAGAGGCTTTAAACCGTATATATGTCTAGCAACTCGCTATGTCAATGCGACATGTGGGTTATTTCAGGTAAACACAGACGTGTGTGCTCAGCGTAGATTAAGGAAGCCAGAAGTAAAGCCAGAAGAAGCCATTTACCCGTACCTGTACTTTACCTGTGACAGTCCATCATCAGCTGCTGATTACAGTAAACGCTCGCACGCAGAAATAAAATAGATATAGGGAAAGAGCTGAAGAGAGAGAGAAAGCTAACAGAGAGAAAGAGAGGAGGGGAAGAATAAAAAAGGGGAAGGGAGAAATCGGAAGAGATGAGAGAGAGGGAGCGAATCAGAAAGGGGAGTGCACCAAGGAGGAGAAAATTACTACGAGACGGAGAGATGGAATGACGGTTGAGAGAGAAATAGAGAGAGAGAGAGAGAGAAACATAGAGAGAGAGACAGAGAATAAGAGAGAGAAAGAGAAAGAGAAAAAGAGAGCAAGAGAGACATAGAAAGAGAGAGAGAGAGAGAGAGAGAGAGAGAGAGCGCGAATATGAGAGAGAGAGAGAGAGAGAGAGAAAGTGACAGAGAGACCGAGAAAGAATGAGAGAGAGATAGCGCGCGACAGAGAGAGAGCAAGGCAGGCAGACAGAGACAGACAGACAGAGACAGAGAAAAAGTGAGAGGATGAGGCTGAGAGAGAGAGAGAGAGAGAGAGAAAGAGAAAAAGAGAGCGAGAGAGACATAGAAAGAGAGAGAGAGAGAGAGCGAATATGAGAGAGAGAGAGAGAGAGAAAAAAGTGACAGAGAGACCGAGAAAGAGTGAGAGAGAGAAAGGGCGCGACAGAGAGAGAGCAAGGCAGGCAGACAGAGACAGACAGACAGAGAGAGAGAAAAGGTGAGAGGATGAGGGTGAGAAAGAGAGAGAGTGAGAGAGAGAGAGAGAGAGAGAGAGAGAGCGAGAGAGAGAGAGAGAGAGAGAGAGAGAGAGACAGAGAGAGGCGGCGAGGNCCTCTCTCTCTCTTCCCCCCTCTCTCTACCCCTCTCTCCCCTCTCTCCCCCTCTCTCTCCCTCTCTCTACCTTATATTTCTCCCCTCTCCCCTCTCTCCACTTCTCTCTCTCTATTTCTCCACCTCTCCCCCTCTCGCTCTCCCTCTCTCCCGTCCCCGTCTCCCTACCCCTCCCTCGCCCTCTCTCCCCCTCTCTCCTTCCCCTCTCTCTCCATGCATAGCTGAGAGTGGTCTGGCTAGGCGCGCGTGACTTGATGCTGCGATCCTCCTCATTATTATCTCTTATTAGAAAAGAAGCCATCATCTGAAGCTCGCTTATGATGAATTACTAGCTATCTTCCATCACCGTGTCGGTGATCCTCCCCCCCCCGCCTTAATATTTCACTTTCTTACCTCATATTTTCATTATTAGTAGCTTTCTCAATATTTCAATTTAATTCTCATATTTTCAGTGTTATTAACTTTCATGATATTTCACTCTTCTGTCTATAAACTTCACATTTTCATTATTATTTATAGCTTTGCGCTTGATTCAACTATCACTATCTTTCTTAATTGTCTTTCTTAATGGTCGGAGTTTGTTCAACCGGACGGAAGAGAGAGGGAAGCGTAGTTAGTGTGAGAGAGAAGAGGGAGGGAGACGGGGGTGAGGGAGGGAAGGGGCGGGGTAAGGGAGGGAGGGGCGGGGTGAGGGAGGTGGAGGGGCGGGGTAAGGGAGG
>NW_014580370.1:0-574 GCF_000485595.1 Priapulus caudatus | reverse complement strand
AAGAGCGAGAGAGAGAGAGAAAAAAAAGAGCGAGAGAGAGAGAGAGAGCAAGAGCGATACAGCGAACGTCAGAAAGGAGGGAGAGGGAGAGAACCGACTGGTAATTAATCAAGAATCAAGCACTAATTAAGCACAGTCTTCGATTCGTGTGTCAACATGAAACAAACGCGCCGCCACTACTGAGCATGCGCAGTGCCTCCCACCCACCCACGGCTGTCATGCGCATTTCCGTCGTCTTTCCATCGTGACTTGTTTGTACAGGTGTGCTTTTTCAGGTGTGTTTTGTCGATGACGAGTACAGACGAGAAATGCAGACAGATTCAAGAGCTGGACGCGCCAGATTCATGAGCGATGACGTCATCAAACGTCTGCCGCGGCGGCTTAGTCAAATTCGTATCTCCATTTTTCTCTCTCTCGCTATCTATTTCTGTGCGTGTGTGTGTCTCTCTTGCTCAATTTGTCTCTCACTCACTCTCCCACTCTCTGTCTGTGTGTGTGTGTGTGTGTCTCTCTCTCTCTCTCTCGCTATCTAGCACTCTTTCTGTCTCTCTCTCTCTCTCTCTCTCTCTCTCTC
>NW_014580369.1:16471-17816 GCF_000485595.1 Priapulus caudatus | reverse complement strand
GGTAGCAGCATAGTAGCAACATGGTAGCAACATGGTAACAACATGGTAGCAACATAGTAGCAACATGGTAGCAACATAGTAGCAACATGGTAGCAACATGGTAGCAACATGGTAGCAACATGGTAACAACATAGTAGCAACATGGTAACAACATAGTAGCAACATAGTAGCAACATAGTAGCAACATGGAGCAACATGGTAACAACATAGTAGCAACATGGTAGCAACATGGTAGCAACACAGTAGCAACATGGTAGCAACATGGTAGCAACACAGTAGCAACATGGTAGCAACATAGTAGCAACATAGTAGCAACATGGAGCAACACAGTAGCAACACACAGTAGCAACACACAGTAGGGTGACTAACAGTCAGCATTGAAACATACAGTAGCACCATAGTAGCAACATACCAGCGTAACCGCCAGCACTAAAAACATACAGCAGCAGCCCCCATACAGAGTAGCCACGACAATCACTAGTAAACAACAATGTAGCGATTCCTGCATACATGTAGTTGGCACAAACACTAGTTGCTCGTGCTTAAACATGAACTTAGTGCTTAACACTTAACACTATGCTTATTTCTTCCCAAATAGCTACCATATAGCTTAAAGAAGATGGGTATATATATATATATATTTTAAATTTAATACTCATGTAAGCACCAGATTTTATACGCTGTATATTGAACGGTGACGCGATATTAATTAGGCAATTAAAAACAAATAAGTTGCTGAATTGATGCCGTTTAGTTGCTGGCGTCTCTACTGCCACTTGATTGACATCTCGGCTGCACAAACACTGCAAGTACAGGCTTCTTTTCTACGTTTTTGTTTCGATAATTAATTTTTTTCACAGTGTGTACTTTCTGGACTTTTGATGATCGTGTGTAGATCAATAAGTCTAATGCCACATACGTGTAGCTTAATAGCATGTAGCAATGTGCACGTGCCTTATAATGATTAAAGCGAGTGCTATCTCTGTCTCTCTGTCTCTCTCCCTCTTTCTTTCTTTCTATCTCTCCTTCTCCCCCCCTCTTTCTCTCGCCCCCTCTCTCGCTCCGTCTCTCTTTCTTTCTTCCTTTCTTTCTCTCTCACTCTCTCGCCCCATCTCTCTTTCTCTCTCGGCTGAATACCAAATGCAAAAAAAACACTAGCGGGCGCATCACGGCAAGCATTTTTAACTGTTGACGTCACTTCTTACTGTTGAACAACCAGGACACCGAACACGCACGTAAACACGTCAGCTGCTGCAGGGGAGGGAGAGGGGGAGGAGCTGTGAGGGCAGCTGGGGGCTGCATGGACGGAGGGAGGGAGGAGGGAGAGGGGGAGGAGCTGTGAGGG
>NW_014580369.1:14663-15168 GCF_000485595.1 Priapulus caudatus | reverse complement strand
CTCTCTCTCTCTCTCTCTCTCTCCTCCTCTCTCTCTCTCTCTCTCTCTCTCTCTCTCCCCCCCTCTCTCCCCCCTCCTCTCTCTCTCGTACCGCCTGCACGATAGATAGATAACTGATGGAAGCGGTATAGCGTATGTCGGACTGTCACAGCAATCGAGTTTTCATTGCTACAGACAGACCACTCGGTACACTCACACTGTCAATAGCTTACCCGTGGGATGCCCCAGGATTACTGCCTGTACGTGCACGCAGTGATGCCAGAAGTGGCCCTCTGTTTGCTTTTTAACCTAAACCTCGATGCAGTATGGATATTGGGAAGGGAAAACCTCGGTCATGTCATGTTTAATATGATCGGAAATGCATTTCCGCAGTATACACATGAAACGTGATAAATAAGCATCAGACATTTTGCTACACTTTCAGATTTTTTTCTCTCGCGCTCTCTCTCTTTCTTTCCCCCTCTTATCTCTGTTTCTCTCTCCTCCTTTCTCTCTCTCTCTCTCT
>NW_014580369.1:13061-13925 GCF_000485595.1 Priapulus caudatus | reverse complement strand
CTCTCTCTCTCCTCTCTTCTCTCTTCTATCTCTCTCTACTCTTCTCCTCTCCTCTCCTTTTCTCTCTCTATCTCTCTCTCTCTGCGCTCTCTCTCTCATCTCGCTCTCTCTCTCTCTCTCTCTCTCCTCTCTCTCTACTCTCTCTCTCTCTCTCTCTCTCTCCTTCTCTCTTCTCTACTCTCTCTCTCTCTCTCTCTCTCATCTCCTCTCTCTCTCTCTCTCTCTCTCTCTCTCTCTCTCTCTCTCTCTTTTCTCTCTCTGTGTGTCTCTTTCGTTTCTACTACTCTCTCTCTCTCACTCACTCTCTTTCTCCACTCTCTCTTTCTCTCTCTCCGCTCGCGCTCTCACTCTCTCCCTCCTCGCTCTCTCTCTCTCCCTCTCTCTCTCTCTCTTTCTCCCTCTCTCTCTCTCCCCTCGCTCTCCTTCCACCTCCCTCTCTCTACATACAATCTAAGGCTTGCAGCTATTGCGGAATCGACTAACCCCTACAAGGCTTTGTGATGGGTTTTAAATGACTTTCATCCGGTCATTCCTCCACCAGGAAGTCACAGCGTAGCTGCAATATGTCGCACCTAAAAATACCTCAACGCTTTACCAGCAGTTATCTATCCTTACCGAGGAATTACTACGCAGCTATTATTAGCAAAATGTACATATTTAGGTTGAATTCACCCTTTGTGGCAACGGAGGAGTTAATGTTTTTTTTCCTCCGGTGAAAATTCATATGAGAAAACATCCAACGCTCATATGAAGAGCACGTACACGTACTAAACCGGCGCATGCGCAGTAGGCTAAGACAGTAGCATACGTAAATATACTCACACACACATATGCACGCACGCACGCACGCACGCACGCACGCAC
>NW_014580369.1:11008-12083 GCF_000485595.1 Priapulus caudatus | reverse complement strand
AATGTGTGTGTGTGTGTGCGTGGGAGCGTGCGTGTGTGTGTGGGTGTGTATGTGTGGAGGGGGAGGAATGTGTGTGTGTGTGTGCGTGCGTGCGTGCGTGTGTGTGTGTGTGCGCGCGCGTGTGCGCGTGTGCGCGTGTGTATGTATGTGCGTGTGCGCGTGTGCGTGCGTGCGTGTGTGCGTGTGTGCGTGCGTGCGTGCGTGCGTGCGTGTGTTTGCAGCTGTGATGTCAGAGCAGGGCGAGACAAGACGAGATAGCGAGACTGGACGAGACAGAGCGAGGCAGGGTCAGACACCGTGAGACCAGCAGGAAAGACACGGTGAAACACTGTATGTACGACAGATGAGCTGAGCCACAGAGACGTGCTGAAACCGGGTGGAGGACACAGCAGCGAACGTACGAGACAGCGCGAGACACGAGTTAATAGCAAGAACACTGCGAGACACAATGGGACAAACCGAGACACGATGAGACAGCACGAGACACAATGGGACAAACCGAGACACGATAAGACAGCGCGAGACACTGTACGACAAACCGAGACACAATGAGACAGCACGAGACACGATGAGACAGCGCGAGACACGATGAGACAGCGCGAGACACGATGAGACAGCGCGAGACACGATGAGACAGCGCGAGACACGATGAGACAGGGCAAGACACGATGAGACAGGGCAAGACACAATTAAACAGCGCAAGACACGATGAGACACAATGAGACAGCACGAGACACGATGAGACAGGGCAAGACACAATGAGACAGCACGAGACACAATGAGACACAATGAGACAGGGCAAGACACGATGAGACAGTGCAAGACACGATGAGACAGCACGAGACACAATGAGACAGCGCGAGACACTATGAGACAGCGCGAGACACGACGAGACAGCACGAGACACAATGAGACAGCGCGAGACACTAGCCGAGACGCGGAGACAGACAGACAGACCCCCGCGGCAGCATTCGCCGGCAACATCATGGTGATTTGTCGAGCCGCTGCGAAACGGAAACACAGTTTCAACTGTAGGGCTTCGAAACACGAATTAGCTATCAGGGTACTGCCGAGA
>NW_014580369.1:2156-10983 GCF_000485595.1 Priapulus caudatus | reverse complement strand
GGTGGTCATATGCATAAGGAGAATAATAGTACGAAAATCAAAGTAAAGTTTTGAATATATTTATTTCAGCTTATTGATTCGAATATTTACAAGTTGAAGAATCTATTGCAAAACGCTATTAAAACCTGTGTGCATACTCTTCTCTATTATGAGCTGACTTGATGTATATGATATAATATATGTTATTGTATACATATTACATGTTACATATATATGCTACATGTTATGTATATGTTATATGTATATGTTATATATGTTATTATGTATATTAGTATATATGTATTATATGTATATATGTTATATGTACATGTATATGTATATATGTTATATATACGACGATTATATTGTGTATGTAGTGGCCCTTAACTTTTTACCTTGCAGTCCATGCAAGGTCGAGTGTCATGTATATATATATTAATTATATATTATATATATGTATATTATGTAATTATTGAATGTACATGTATCATGTGACATGTATATAGTATACATTATAATATTATTATTACATGTACATGTACTCGTACATGCTAACATGATTTATATATAGTATATATATATGTACATGTACATGTACATGTTAATGTACATGTTACATATGTATATGTATATGTGTATGTGGTATGTGAATTATATGGTATATGGTATATAGGTTATATGTAGATTGGTATATGTATTGTATATTGTTATGTATATGCTTAGTAAATGTATATGTATGTATCATGTATAGTAGGTATATGTATATGTATATGTATATTGGAGTATTGTATATGTTATATGTGTCATATGTATATGTATATTTATATGTATTAGTACTATTGCTACATGTACATATGGTATATATGTATACTGTACATCGTATATGTTTATATTTATCATGTATATGTGTTATGTATTATGTTATATGTATATGTATTATATGTATATTATGTATGTAATAGTGTATATGTGTATATGTTTATGTATAGTATATGTAATATGTATATGTATTGTTATATATGTATATGTATATTTATATTTATATATGTATATGCTATATGTATAATGTATATGATATATGTGTATATTATTATGTTATATGTATGTTTGTGTATAGTAATGTTGTTATGTATATGTTAATTGATGTTTATTTATTGATATTTAAATGTATAGTGTATTATGTGTATATGTATATGTATATTATTAGTATATATGTATGTGGAGGCATTGTAGTTTGTTATTTTTATTTGTATATGTGTATTGTATATGTGTATGTGTTATGATGTATTATAGTTATGTTATATTATATGTATATGTATATGTATATGTATATTGTGTATATGTATATGTATATATGTAATATTGTATATGTGTATGTAATATGTTATTATTGTATATGTATTATGTATATGTATATATGTATATTATATTTATATGTATTATATGTATATATGTATATGTATATGTATATGTATTATGTATATATGATAATGTATATATGTATATCTGTGTATATAGTAAATGTATTATGGTATATGTATATGTTATGTATATGTATATGTCATCATGTATATATGCATATACTGTATATATGTTATATGTATATTTATATGCGTATATATGTATATGTATAGTATACTATTAAGTCGTAGTAGTAGCTTTTACTTTTTACCTTGCAGTCCATAGCGGTCGAATGTACATGAATATATATGTATATATGTACAAGCTATATGCTATATTGTATGTACATGTATATGTATATTGATTATTGTATATGTACAATGTATTACTGTATATGTACTATGTACATTCGATGTACATAGATCATGTTGTATGATGCTTACCATGGACATCGACGACAACACTTCGCGGCGAGCTAATTCTTTACCTATATTCAAGCTGTGGTATTGCCCCCCCCCACAACCGCACGCCCACGCAATCAGGCAGCAGCTCCAGCTCAATCTTCCCCAGCGAGCTACACCGGCATCGCGAGGCACAACAGTGCACAAGATGTCGTTACTAGTCCGCCTATTGTCTTCAAGTCTTTTTCAGGCTGGGTATGCGATTTGAGTTGCTGCCAACAGAATGGAGTAATTCGTGTCGGTACGTTTTATGTCTGTATATCCGGATGAACGGGTGTATTACGAAGGAAACGAATTATCGCACGATGTCTTGGCGAATGCTACTTCGTGTACGAATTTGAGCTCAGGTTGTTTGAGTTCGCGTAGTTAAATCGGTAGGGTATTCTAAGGCTAGTAAATGACGGAATTTCCCTTGTTGTTTATTGAAGTCACACTCCTTCCCTATTATCTACTTCTGATGTACATGTACTATATGCATATATACACGTATATCGTAGTACTGGCTTAACTTTTACCTTGCATTCCATGCGGTCGATGTATTCGAGCCCGAAGCAGTCGCTCTCTAGCAGGTTGAGGCTGCGGCAGACCTGCTCAAACAGTATGCGTCCGTCCGCGTGTTGCTGCAAAAACATACCGAAACACACATCAGTCTCCCTCACGCACCTTGAGATGAGGGCCCTGGCTAGCCGGCATTCCATTCTAGAACCACCCCACCACACCTCACATCACCCACCCCTCAAGCACGTTACTCTTCACCCACCACCCCACCTCACCCACTACCCCATACACACCTTACTCTTCACCCACCACCCCACCTCACACCACCTACTCCTCACCCACCACCCACCCCTCACCCACTACCCCATACACACCTTACTCTTAACCCACCACCCCTCACACACCACCCACCCCTCACCCACTAACCCATACACACCTTACTCTTAACCCACCACCCCTCACACACCACCCACCCCTCACCCACTACCCCATACACACCTTACTCTTCACCCGCCACCCCTCACACACTACCTCGCATTCCACATCTCGTAAAACCATCTTCGTGAGCATGCAAAAATCTTTACAGCTTCAAAGAACGAATTTTCTCCGACAAGTCTCGAAATCGCGACAGTTCGCAAATCGAATTCCCCCACGGTGTGTTCCGCGTGAGTGTGTGTGTGTGGTGGGGGGACACTGACAAGTTCTACATAAGTGTCTCTACATATTACATCATATATTAGGGGTAGGGCGCTGAGGGTTGCATGGCGCAGGCTTAGCTCACATACGATACGTATCCCGATGCACCTTTCACGATACAATACACATCACAATATGGATACGCATCACGATACAGCCTTACACATACAGATACGTAACACGATACAGCTTCATGGCATACATACGTAACTACGATTACAGGCCTCACGCTACGATAGTATCGATAACAGCCTTTTCACGATACGATAGTATCACGATACAGCTTCACGTATGAGTAGTGTCACATACAGCCTCACGATACGATACGTATCACGCATCAGCTTTCATGATACGATAGTAAGCACGATACAGCCTTCACGATACGATACGTATCACGATTACAGCCTTCACGATACGATAGTATCCTGATACAGCTTTATGATTACGATATTGTATCACGATACAGCGCTTCACGATAACGATACGTATAGCGAACAATTTCACCGATACGATCACGTATCACGATGCCGCCTTCATGGATACGATTATGTATCACGATACAGCTCACGATACGATATGTATCCGATACAGCTTCACGATACGATACGGTATCACTATACAATTCACGATACAGATACGTATCACGATGAGCCTTCAGGATACGATACGCTGAAACACGATACAGCCTCCGATACGATACGTATCACGATCACAAGTCCTCACGTAAATACACATCCGATCAATACACATCACGATACAGGCTTGCACGTTACGATACACATACGATACAGCTTTCCGATTACGGAACACATCACGATACAGCTTTGCACGATAGATAAGTAAACGTTACAGGCCTTTACGATATCGATAGTATCACGATTACAAGCCTTTACGATACAAGTACACATCACGATACAGCTTTCACGATAACGATAGTATCACGATGCAGGCCTTCATGATACGATACGTAACACGATACAGCCTTTACGATACGATACTATCACGATACCAGCCTTCACGATACGATACGTATCACGATATAGCCTTCACGAATACGATACGTTATAGGTGATGGGCATCTTTCACGATCGATACGTATTCGACGATCTGCTATGGAACCGCGAATTGTTTCTTTTGTTTTTGGTTGAAATACGCTTATTTAATTCAATGATATGGATTTTGGTCAGTTCAACTAGAGTACTCGATACGGGTATAAGGATGATCTCAAGGCGATCGAATGTGTTATCGATGCCTGATGGTCAAACGTCATCGATGCGTGTATCGTGAATGGTCAAACGTATCAACACGGATATCATGATAGTACAAAACGTATGGGACTACGGGTATCGTGAATACTCAAACGGTATCGATGCGTGTATCGGGATGGGTCAAACGTTATTCTGATGCGTGGCGTATCGTAATGGTTACAACGTATCGATGTGTGTATCGCTGAATGGTCAAAGTATCGATGCCGTGTATCGTGAATACTCAAACGTACATCTGATGCGTGTATCGTGGAATGGTAAACGTATCGATGCGCGTATCGTGGAATGTCAAACGTAATCGCATGCGTGGATCATGAATGGTCAAACCGCTACTCGCACTCGCGGCGTATCGTTGAAATGGTCGAAACCGTATCGATGCCGTGTATCGTGGAATGCGTCAATAGTTATCGATGCGGTATCGTGAAATGGGTCAACGTATCGATGCGTATATCGTGAGATGGTCAAACGTATCGATGCGTGTTTTCGTGGAATGGTCAACGTATCGATGCCGTGTATGTGACACTGGTCAAACGTATCGATGCGTGGTACGTGCAATGGTCAACGTATCGATGTGTGTATCCGCTGAATGGCTCACACGTAGCGATGCTGGTATCGTGAATGTTCAGACAATTGATGAAAAACGTGAATGGTCTGTATCGCGATACATCGCTCATCCATGAATCGGCCCCACATCTAAGAAGTGTTCCACTAATACTGTATAACAGGTGTATATATAATAACAGACACACAATGAGCACACAGTCTCATGCAGATTACGCTGGTACGCTTCGCTCGCGTGCGGCAGACGAGGCGCCACCACCCCACACACGCCCCCCCACACCCTCTCATTCTTCCCGCTCCTTTTCATCCCTCATTATCGGCTTGCCAGTCCTTTACATACTGACGTCACTAGCATCAACAGCGACAACAGCGACGACAGCGACGACGGTGACGGCTGTGCGTGGTGTGCCTGTGTGTGTGTATGTGTGTGTTGTTGGGGGGGGGCGTGTATGTGTGTGTGCGGCGTGTCGTGCGTGCTCTGCTGTGCTGTGAGCGTGTGTGTGTGTGTGTGTGTGCTTGTGGTGTGTTGTGTGTGTGTATGTGTGTGTGGTTGTGGGTGTGTGTGTGTATGTATGTGTGTATGGTATGTATGTGTGTGTGTGTGTGTGTGTGCGGCGTGTTGTGTGTGTGTGATGTGTGCGTGCAGTGCCGTGTGTGTGTGTGTGGGTGTGTGTGTGGTGGTGTTGAGTTCGCGGGCGTTAATTGCCAGTACACTTAGCCGTCCTTGGGCGACGCGACAATCACCGGACATTACTAACGACGATGAACAGTAGTGACAGGCACGTCGGCAATTAACATTCGTCGTCTGCAATGGCGTCGCCGGGCTGCGGCGCCCGCGGTGTGTCTCTCACACACAGCGGGCACGCACGCTGACACACCAGCGCACGCGCGCTACGGCACTAGGGACACAACGCACAGCTACACGCACGCATGACAGCCGCACGGCACACGCACACACAACACACACTTGCTCTTTGTGTCTCTGTCCTCTGTTCTGTCTGTCTCTCTTCCTGCTCTCTCCTCCTCCTTCTCTCTCTCTCTCTCTATATATATATAATATATATATAATATATATATATATAATATATTATATATATATAATGTACATAGAGAGTGAGAGTATTATATATTTATATATATTGATGAGATAGAGAAGAGAGATGGACAGAACATAGACCACTGAACCATCACAATTATACCATCCTACTATACTGTCACACTCGCAACATATCACCTACACTAAACTTTTAAAGTTGCTTAATCTCGCTAATGCTATATAATAACACCTACTGTGAGCTGCGTCTATGATGCAAAAATTCACTAGAACTTATTGTATGCTACTTTCATAAGATTTCTTCTCAAAATCGAAAACGAAAGTACTTCTCTTACGAAAGTAGCCACCACAGTTGATGTTTACATCATTCAGGGACACAGCCGAGCGATCGGTTAACAGTTCTTTTCTATGATAAACAAGGCTATATTCATTATTATATATGTTTATTCAGTACAAAAACTGAGAAATTTTGTAATCATATCATTATCTATATTACTTATGCAATCAGGAAACAAATATAGTGTGTTTCGTTCCAGGAACTATTTGTGCTACCGTAGGGCTACTGCTAACTGTGTGACATAACAACATCGGACGTAATTCTGAAAATCCTAATGTTTGTAGCACTTCTCTGGCTCAATGAGAACACTTCGTGATGTTTGCACACTCACTGCAAGTGCAAGTACGCTCACAAGTAGGGTCTGTATATAGGCTTCTTGTTGCGAGGTTTGTCCACTTTAGACAAGGCTACGATTTTAGACTCACCGGAATCTTGAACAGGGCTTCAGTGTCGTCCATCACAGTGGCGAGAGAGGGGCGATGATCCCCTTCTGCGGCGGTATCTATGGAGATAGGAGACAGTGTGACGTTCCCCGCAACACGACGACGGCGGCGGCGGCGGCGGCGGCACGCGGCCGGCTCACGCGAGCGCCCTCTCGTGGCAGGCGTTGCTGCATGTCGTCGCGGCGACGTCGTCACGGCGGAGATGCTGCGGTCGTCCGGGCGACGCGCGACGTCGTCACGGGAGCGATGCTGCGGTCGTCGGGGCGACGCGGCGGACGTCGTCACGGCCGCGCGCCGGAGATGCTGCGGTCGTCGGTGGAGGGGGGGGCGATGCTCTCGCGGACGATGCGGGCGTCGTCACGACGATGATCTGAGGAAGAGGAGCAGACGATCATCGTCAGCATCCAGTTTGTCCTTGGCCTTTTTTTTTTTTTTTTTTTTGTTTTTTTTTCTTTTTTTAACATGCAACGCCGGTGGGTGCCAGTGTGTGTGTGTGTGTGTGTGTGTGTGTGTGTGTGTGTGTGTGTGTGTGTGTTTGTGTGTGTGTGCGTGCATGTGTGCGTGTGTGCGTGTGTGTGCGTAGGTGTGCGCACGTGCGTGTGTGTGCGTGCATACGTATGTGTGTGCGTACGTGTGTGAAACCTACGAAGCACATGTATTCACAACAAAGGTTTGGACGCGACTGCACGCCACGATTCACTCTCTCGTTTCTACGGCCAAACACAGCATCTGACACAGCTAAGCGTCTAACGCAGCGTCGAGCCAGCATCCGTACCGCACAACAACGATGCTTCACAGGTGAAGCCATCGTGATTCACGACAACCGCGCAGCTTCCCACAGCATCCGTACCGCACAACAACGATGCTTCACAGGTGAAGCCATCGCGATTCACGCAACAACGCATTTTCCCACCTTTGATGCAGATGTAAGGGCTCACCTACCATCACGGGGCCTCGTGCGAACCCACGTGTAGTGTCACCGGAGACATGTATCACTGTCACCGCATCACACTGTGTCCATCTAAGTGTCACACCATCAACAACTAATAACACGTGTATCATTAGCTGTTGATACTATCTATATGACTCTCTGTTCAACTTCAAGCGATCACAGTGCCAATCAGATAGCACCCTAGTCTACACTTGTTATGGCCTTGATGATGGCATTTGGGGCCATCAGATCGTATATCATCAGTATAACAGTGTAACATCAGTATAGCACCAGTATATCATCAGTATAACATCAGTATAACATCAGTATAGCATCAGTATAACATCAGTATAGCATCAGTATAACATCAGTATAGCATCAGTATAACATCAGTATATCATCAGTATAACATCAGTCTAACATCAGTATAACATCAGTATAGCATCAGTATAGCATCAGTATAACATCAGTATAGCATCAGTATAACATCAGTATAACATCAGTATAGTTATACTGATGTATCAGTATAGCATCAGTATAACATTATACTGATGTTATACTGACATCAGTATATACTGATGTATACTGATGCTGATGATATACTGATGTTATACTGATGTTATACTGATGTTATACTGATGCTATACAGTAATACTGATGTTATACTGATGTTATACTGATGTTATACTGATGCTATACAGTAATACTGATGTTATACTGATGCTATACTGATGCTATACTGATGTTATACTGATGTTATACTGATGATATACTGATGATATACTGATGCTATACTGATGTTATACTGATGTTATACTGATGTTATACTGATGTTATACTGATGTTATAGTATACTAACGTTATACTGATGTTATACTGATGTTATACTGATGTTATACTGATGTTATACGGATGATATACTGATGCTATACTGATGTTATACTGATGTTATACGGATGATATACTGATGCTATACTGATGTTATACTAACGTTATACTGATGTTATACTGATGTTATACTGATGTTATACTGATGTTATACTGATGTTATACTGATGTTATACTGATGTTATACTGATGTTATACTGATGCTATACTGATGTTATACTGATGCTATACTGATGTTATACTGATGCTATACTGATGTTATACTGATGCTAAGTATAGCATCAGTATAACATCAGTATAGCATCAGTATAAC
>NW_014580369.1:0-732 GCF_000485595.1 Priapulus caudatus | reverse complement strand
ACTGATGTTATACGGATGATATACTGATGCTATACTGATGTTATACTGATGTTATACTGATGTTATACTGATGTTATAGTATACTAACGTTATACTGATGTTATACTGATGTTATACTGATGTTATACTGATGCTATACTGATGTTATACGGATGATATACTGATGCTATACTGATGTTATACTGATGTTATACTGATGTTATACTGATGTTATAGTATACTAACGTTATACTGATGTTATACTGATGTTATACTGATGCTATACTGATGTTATACGGATGATATACTGATGATATACTGATGCTATACTGATGCTATACTGATGCTATACTGATGCTATACTGATGTTATACTGATGTTATACTGATGTTATACTGATGCTATACTGATGTTATACTGATGTTATACTGATGTTATACTGATGCTATACTGATGTTATACTGATGCTATACTGATGCTATACTGATGTTATACTGATGATATACTGATGTTATACTGATGTTATACTGATGTTATACTGATGTTATACTGATGTTATACTGATGTTATACTGATGTTATACTGATGTTATACTGATGCTATACTGATGTTATACTGATGTTATACTGATGTTATACTGATATTATACTGATGTTATACTGATGCTATACTGATGTTATACTGATGTTATACTGATGTTATACTGATGTTATACTGATGATATACTGATGTTATACTGATGTTATACTGATG
>NW_014580368.1:14381-17824 GCF_000485595.1 Priapulus caudatus | reverse complement strand
GGTAACTTATACAACATGCGCACACACACACACACACACACACACACACACACACACACACACACACACACACACACACACACACAGATATAGCCGATAATTTACGGACCCGGTGGCGGCGGCGGCAGCGTCTGCTGTAGTTCCCAGCCGACGACAGCGTCTGTGTGACGTAGCAGCGTCAGCGTCAACGGATAGTCGCGTCTCATCTTGCGACGTCACTATTCTCCACGAACCGGTGACGTCACCGTCTTTCTAAATTTGTGACGTCACTGTCCCTTCTGACCTGTGACGTCACCGTCTTCCCAAATTCTTGACGTAACCGTCGTTCTCCCCGACCTGTGACGTCACCAGCCTCCCCTACCTCGTGACGTCACCTCCCACCGTCCCTGCGGAGCTCTCTCTCTCTCTCTCTCTCTCTCCTTCGCCGTCAGTTTAAGCAGAGATGACGTACAGCGAACGAGAGGACTCACTGAAGCGTGTAACGCATCATGTAAATCCGCTTCGTCGTCCTGATTGATTATGCGTTATTAATTTCCCCTTCGATGTGCAAAACAATAGCTTTTGTTCTCGTTAACTTGATCAGTTTAAAAGCCTGAGCCGCTCAGTACAGATATTCACGCTCTAAATGCCAGTCTTGCAAGCTGCTGTCAATTTGATGTTGTGTGTGTGTGGTGTGTGTGTGGTGATGTGTGTGTGTGTGTGGTGTGCGTGGTGCGTGTGCGGTGTGGCGTGTGCGGTGGTGTCGTGTGTGTTGGGCGTGTAGCGTGTGCGTGTGCGTGTGCTGTGTGTGTGTGTGTGCGTGTGCGTGTGCGTGTGCGTGTGCGTGTGCGTGTGCGTGTGCGTGTGCGTGTGCGTATGCCTGTGTGTGTGTGTGCGTGCGTGTGCGTGTTCGTGTGCGTGTACGTGTGCGTCTACGTACGCTATACATAGCTTGTACACGCCCACACACACACGTGCGTGCGTGCGTGCCTGCCTGCATTCATGCGTGCGTGCGTGCGTGCGTGCGTGCGTGCGTGAACCGACAGACAGCCCCTGTCAACATTGCGCAACCACCCCGCTCACAGCGCCACGGTTAATGCTCATCCAGGCGTAACGCACCGATAATGACCGATCGGCAATTATTATTCTTGCCATGAGTCGAACAATGTCGAAACAAATGTCGAACAACAATGTCGAAACAATGTCGGCTTTGTTATAACGCTCGTGATGAAATCTTACTTCACGCCATTAATATTAATAAACCGTAGACTTCGTGACGACCGTAGTCACGTGCTCGCTGAAGCGGAAGTTCATCTCGTGCCACGTCACTGCCGGTTTGTAATGCGTCATCGCGCGATTTGAGTCAACACATCGTGTGGTGCGTCACCACATACCGTGATGCGTCACTACATACTGTGGTGCATCACTACACAATGTGATACGTCACTACAAGCTATGATGAGTCACTACATACTGTAGAGAGTCACTATGAAGCAAATAGTACGTGTTTCATGTGTTCATTGTATTTAGCAAAGTATTGTACAACCGCGTCGAATGTGGTAGGGTGTTTTGGGTGCGTCTCAGTATTTTCCAAGCGATTTCCAACCATGACGTGTGAATGATAGGTGTTTGAAACGTGTTCTTTGTGTTGCTTAGGCTTTTTGAACATGTCGTGTGTGTTAGGCGTTTTAAGGATGTGCTTCGCGTGTTTAGGTGTTTTAAGGATGTGCTTCGCGTGTTTAGGTGTTTTAAGAGAAGTGTCCTACGGATGTTAACTGTTTTACACCCATGCCATGTGTATGTTGGGTATTTCAGGGGGTGTGCTATGTGGTGTTAGTATATATGACACGCTGCACTGTGGGTGCGTGTATGGTTAGCTTGAGGGGGAGGAGGGGGAGGAGGGGGGAGGAGGGGGAGGAGGGGAGGGGGAAGGAGGGGGAGGAGGCGCAACGACACGTTTAAGCTGCTCCTGAGCCAGCATGGATTATAGCTACTTAGCCGATCCATTCTGCACCTGAGACGGGCTATAACTGCCTTGCCCGGACGCGTTTTAGCTGGCAACGGCTTTTACTTGCAGCGCTCGCTGCCTTATAAACACGCCTGCGCCTGCAACCGCCACTGCTCGTGCGTACGTAAGCGTGTACTGTGTGTCGTTGTGTGTGGTGGTGTGTGTGTGTGTGTGTGTGTGTGTGTGTGTGTGTGTGCGTGTGTGAGTGTGTATGTGTGTGTGTGCGTGTGCGTGTGATGTCGTGTGTGTTGTGTGTGTGTGTGTCGTGTGCTGTGTGCTGTGGTTGTGTGTTGTGCCCTGTGCTGTGTGTGTCGTGCGATGTGTGCTGTGTGTGTGTGGTGAGTGTGCCGGCTGCCGGTTGTTGTGTTGTGTGTGCGTCTGTGTGTGCGTGCTGTGTGTGTGTGTGTTGTGTGCGCGCGCCATGTGTAGTTGTGTGCCGTGTGGCGTTGTGGAAGTGTGATATGCGTGTGTATTATCATTTGCACTCTCATCCTCTTTGCACCCGTCTGTCTCTCTCTCTCTCTCTCGTCTCTTCTCTCTCGTCATTCTCTCTCTCTCTCCTCTCTCTCTCTCTCTCTCTCTCTCTCTCTATATATATATATATATATATATATATATATATATATATATATATATATATATTAGTTCGCCTCGCCCATCAGCACACCTGTTGAAATTTGACGCATAGCACGTTTTTCGCAGATTTGTCCAACAGTTAATGTGGCACCTTTTGTTGATGGCAAAAGCGCCACCTATTATCAGCGGCGATAAGTGGCGTTCTATTGTTGTAAGTAATTAGCGCCACCTATCCGCGGCGTGCGCGTTGCTAGGCGACGCGCGTTTGTCAGTGTCAGCGTCTAGTCACTTTCACGCGATTTTTCCTTGCAAATGCGGCGCTGAGCGTGGATGGGTGAGGGAACATACGCGCCAGGCTGTCTCGGGTATTTGTGGGTTTTTGTCACGCGAGCTCCGGAGTCAAATACAATTCTGGCTAAAAATTAAAATCGCATAAACCGGTAGTAACAGCAACAGCAGCAGCAGCAGCAGCAGCAGTAACAGCTATAATAATGTCTCGCGGCAGACGGTAAGTGACCGGTTACCGGTGGCGTGATGCGAACAATAAGTCTGAAGCGGTAACTGTCTGTAGGAAGAGGACAGACGAGAGCAGAGATGTTTTTCCTGCTGTAATGGCTTCGTGACGCGCGTCTAATAAAGGCAATCTAAAGACTCGCTATTGGATTAATTACAGGTGGCGAGCGAGCGAGGCAGTGTGAGTCACGTGGTCTGCACACGATGGATGGATGAATCCCTAACTCTAACTCTAATCACAAGTCATACATACCCTGCCCGTTCTCTCTCTCGCTCTCTCCCGTTCTCTCCCGTTCTCTCTCTCTCTCTCTCTCTCTCTCTCATTCTCTCTCTCGCGCGCTCTCTCTCTCTCCATTTTCTCTCTCTC
>NW_014580368.1:9806-10529 GCF_000485595.1 Priapulus caudatus | reverse complement strand
AGAGAGAGAGAGAGAGAGAGAGAGAGAGAGACAGAGAAAGAGAGATATTCCTACATTATTACCAGGCAATGTGGCGGAATGTCACCCGTAACCGACTTATTGCTGTTATCAAAGTGTCACGATGTGTCGCGGTAACGGCACAATAACCGTGTCACCGTCACAATAATGTCGCAATCACCGAGATATCACACTCACGTTGATGTCACGGCAGTGACGATGACGTCACAATACCGCTGTGATGAGTACGATAAGGTAGCCAGGTAGCGATGACGTCAGCAGGCGCACGTGACCGCCTCCTATGTTCGTCTGCTTACTCGGGTTTTCGCGAAACGCGGATAGAAGCTTATATAACTTTTTATTTAGGCTCGACGCAAATTTCACACAAATGTTAGCAGCGTAAATTGAAAAAAAAATTCCGCACATCGAATAAGATTACGCGAAATTGCGTCGTTGCAATTCTATTAGAGATTCAATATTCGGTTATGAACTGTCACATTGCCTAGCGCTTGTCATTTCGCTAATAGCATGCAATAGGAGTTACCACGCTGCTTCGCAATGTACTGCTGCTGCTGCTGCTGCTGCTGCTGCTGCTACTGCTGCTATTGCTGCTGCTGCTGCTGCTGTTGCTGCTGCTGCTGCTACTACTCTGCTGCTGCTGCTGCTGCTGCTAGCTGCTGCTGCTGCTGCTGCTACTGCTGCTGCTGCTGCTGCTACTGCTGCTGC
>NW_014580368.1:8174-8520 GCF_000485595.1 Priapulus caudatus | reverse complement strand
CTCTTTCTCCTCCCCTCCTCCTTCTCTCCTCCTCCTCCTCCCCATCTTCCTCATCCTCCTCCTCTTCCTTTCTCCTTCCCATGCGCTTCCGCCTCCTCCTCCTCCTCCTCCTTCTCCTCCCCATTCCTTCCTCCTCGTCATTCTCCCCCTCCTCCTCATCTTTCTCCTTCTCCGCTGCCGCTGAATCTGCTGTTCTGAATCTTACTACTACTGCTGCTGTGGCTGTTGTTGTGGTTGTTGCTGCTGCTGCTGCTGTTGCTGCTGTTGCTGTTATTGCTTCTGCAGCTGCTGTTGCTGTGGCTGCTACTGCTGCTGCTGCTGCTGCTGTTGCTGTTGTTGCTTCTGC
>NW_014580368.1:0-3775 GCF_000485595.1 Priapulus caudatus | reverse complement strand
CGGCTGCTGTAATGCTGCTGCTGCTGCTGCTGCTACTGTTGTTGCTGCGGCTGCTAGTAATGCTGCTGCTGCTGCTGCTTCATCTGCTGCTGCTGCTGCTGCTGCTGCTGCTGGTGCGTGTTGGTGGGTTTTGGCGTGTGATTGCATGCGTTCATCTCCCGCAAATTCTCATTTTATTAAAATTTGCAATTTGGGCGACGCTCTACATGCGTTCTCGTTCTCATCTCTTTCCCCCTCCTCGTCCTACTCCTCCTCTTTTTACCTCCCTTCTCGTCCGCATCCTACTCTTCCCCATCCACCGCACACTATCTCTTCCCCATCCTTTTGCTCATCATCATCATCCGCCTCATCTTCCCCTCCTCCTCCTCTTTCTTTTCCTTCCCTTCTCCTCCCCCTTCCCATCCTCCTTCTCCTTCTCTCAACCCCTCCTCTTCTTTCTCCTCCCCTCCTCCTTCTCTCCTCCTCCTCCTCCCCATCTTCCTCATCCTCCTCCTCTTCCTCCCTTCCCATCCCTCTCCTCCTCCTCCTCCTCCCCTTCTCCTACCCCATTCCTTCCTCCGTCATTCTCCCCCCTCCTCCATCATCTTTCTCCTTTCCTCGCTGCCCTGAATCTGCTTCTGAATCTTACTACTACTTCTGCGTGGCTGTTTTTGTGTTTGCTCTTCTTGCTGCTGTCGCTCTGTTCTTATGCCTTCTCAGCTAGCTGTGTTGCTTGCTAGCATACGCGCTGCCTTCCTCCTGCTGTTGTGCTGTGTTTAGCATCTGCCTGCTGCTGCCTAACGCTGTGCTCGGCTATCTAGTAATTTCTGCTCTAGATGCTGCTGCCCTTTGCTGTCTATTGCTTCTGCTGCCTGCTGCTGCTGCTTATGACTGTGCTGTTGCTCTACTGCCTGCTTGCTGCTTTCTGTGCTGCTACTGCTCTCTGCTGCCCTGCGCTCTGTTGCTGTTGCTTCTCCTGCTGTTCTGCTTTGCTGGGCGCTACTAGCCTGCACTGCCTAACCTGCCTGCTGTATGTTTGTTGCTTCGCAGCTTCTTGATACTCCCGCCCCGCCCGCCGCTGTTCTGTACTGATTGTGTGGTTTTGCTTCTGTATGCTCTAGACTGCTATATTTGGGAAGCTGCTACTGATTCCGATGTCGCATCTGCTCATCCTGTCTTCCCATCATTATCACATCATTCACTCTTTTCATTTTTATTTTCATTTTCATTTTCATCACTTTCATTTCTTTGCTTTTCCTTTCTGCTCCCTTCTCTTCTGCTCGTCTCTCCCCTTTACTGCCTCTCCCTTCTCCCGCACGCCTATACCACCAGCTACGTTGATTTATTTTCTTGCCATTACTTTGCCTATTCCCTCTCGTGCGTCTCCCATGACACCACGTCTTCCATGTCACCCTCAATTTATGTATGTCTTCCTTTTCCGATGCGTCGGTTCCTTTCGTCTCGGTTTTTTTCTATGAATGTCATTTAGCCACGGCTCCTCCGCTGCGCTCCGGTGATGAGTGTTATATAGGTTTCTTTGCTTCCTTCCTTCTCGCGAGCTGATTCCATCGGTTGCTTCTCCGTCCCAACTTATCTGCTATGTTCTGCCTGTTCCAACCTCTCTCTCTCTCTCGCTCCCGCGCTCTCTCTCTCTCTCTCTCNCTTCTCTCTCTCTCTTCTTCTCTCTCTCTCTCTCTCTCTCTCTCTCTCTCTCCTCCTCTCTCTCTCTCTCTCTCTCTATTTATCTCTCCAGTTCTGTGTCTGATAGATAGAGAGCGAGAGCAAGATAGACGGGGAGAGAGTGGGAGAGAGAGAGAGAGAGAAGAGAGAGAGGGGAAGGGGGGAGAGAGAGAAAAGAGAGAGAGAGCGAGAGAGATAGGGGGGAGGGCGAGAGAGAGCCTCTGCTCTATTCAAGACGACCCGTACTACCGTGTCAATAGCTCCGATAGAGGGAATCTCGATCGATCCGTCGCCGCTACCTTTCTCATCTAGCCTCAATTAGAGATGTTCTCTTGTTGTCGATTCACTGTGGCGACGCGTCTCCGCTGTTTACCATCGTCTATAGATGCGCGCCGACGTGCGTGCGTGCGTGTGTGCGTACGTGCGTGCGTGTGTATGTGTGTGTGTTTACGTGTGTGTGTGTGTGTGTGTGTGTGTGTGTGTGTGTGTGTGTGTGCCGTGCTGTGTGTGTGCTGTGTGTGGGGTGTGCTGTGCGCTATGTTATCGTGTACCGTGTGTGACTGCTGAGCGCTCGGTGTCTGCGGCGTGCTCGTGCGGTGCGTGGCGCTGCGTGCATGCCCGTGTGTGCGTGGTGTGCGTCGCGTGCGTGCTGTGCCGTCGTGTGTCGCGGACCCGCACGACCACTCATGACGTCACACCGTCGTCGAGAGCGACGCCGGCAATCAACTCAGTGGCAGGCGACCGCGCATCAAAAACTACTTCATCCGAAATTCTGAACCAAAAAAATCTCGGATTCCGGTTTTATTCTAAGCCGAAGTAGTGAACACTCGACTGCCGTCCGCGTGTCTTTAGTAACGATATAAGAACTCTCACGATGGCCTTCTGTAGCAGAAACGGAGGCACGCAGCCGTTGCCATGGCAACGCATACGCCCTCGTCCAATTACTGGCTGGCGCGGGGTCGCCCGCACTCAGAGCACGGGCGTTGTTGGAAGGCGACGATGAAACGCCACGTTGAACTTTGACTTCGCGTTTGAGAATGTCGCGTTGTTTGATTCGTGCACGCCCCTGGCGTCTCTGGCTATATCAATTCGCAGAATAATAGACTGGCACACTTGCCTTTTGCTTAGCAGTGCGCTGCCCTCGCCGCTCCGTACCGGCCCCAACCCGGCATGCGTGCGTGTGTGCGCTGCCATGCGTACCCGTTGTGCTGCGAAGGTCGGTGCGTGTGTGTGTGCGCCTGCGTGCGTAGTTCGTGCCCGTTGCGTGCGTGATGCCGTCATGATGCACAGCTGGCAGATGTTCTGACGCTGTCTCCCGCTCTGCGCATGAAAGAAGGCCATTATACAAGCTCTATTGCGTTGGCCGGCATGAAGAGAAGTAGCGAGCAGAGAGCAGAGAGAGATAGAGAGCAGATAGCAGAAGAGATAAGCCAGAGATAGATAGAGAGCAGAATGAGAGAGAAGCCGTGGGGTCCGCGAGGAGTCGAGCAGAGTAAGAGAGAGCAATAAAATCATGCAATGAAATTCCGATTGGTGCTTTGTTATGGAGGCAAAGTAAATCCCTATCCGCATTCACAGCTGTTTTCTTGCCGATTTTGTCCGCCTCGCTAGAGTGGCTCTCGCTCCTATCGCTGGTTTTTCATCATCGCGACGTCAATCCATCAATTCATGATGCATGCTGCATGCATGATCCATCCATCCATCCATCCATCCATCCATTCCATCCAATCCATCCATCGCATCCATCCATCATCCACCATCCATCCATCCATCCATCCATCCATCATCCCATCACATCCATCCATCCATCCATCCATCCATCCCATCCATCCACCATCATCATCACCCATCCATCCATCCATCATGCAGGCCATGCATGCATCGCATCCAATCCTCTCCATCCATCCATCCAATCCTCCATCCCATCCATCCATCCATCCATATCCATCCAATCAGCCATCCATCATCCATCCATCCATCCATCCATGCATCCATACCATGCCATCCTCCATCCATCCACTCCATCCACTCCATCTATCAATCCATCCAGCCATCCATCCATCCCATCCATCCATCCATCCATCCAGGCATGCCATGCATCAGCCATGCAGCAAGG
>NW_014580367.1:15977-17826 GCF_000485595.1 Priapulus caudatus | reverse complement strand
GCAGCAGTAACATCGTCATCATCACCATCATCGTCAGTAGTAGGAGCAATATAGCAGCAGCAGCAGCAGCAGTAACAGCAGAAGCAGCAGCAGCAGTAACATCGTCATCATCAACATCATCGTCAGTAGTAGGAGCAATATAGCAGCAGCAGCAGCAGCAGTCAGCAGAAGCAGAAGCAGCAGCAGCAGAAGCAGCAGCAGCAGTAACATCGTCATCATCAAAATCATCGTCAGTAGTAGGAGCAATATAGCAGCAGCAGCAGCACGCACAGCCGGTGATAACGCTGCAGTGCTGACACCTGTTGTCGCGTTGGTGAATCTATCAACCATCTAGCGAATACCCGTGTACATGGCGCGGTTTCCCGTACTCTCACTAAACAACATGTTCATACATGAGTACACGCATGCACCCGCCCCCCGCAACGCTCCTCTCTATCTCCTTCATTATATATGATAACCTTCCTCTACATCCTAAATTTCTTCTTTGATTAAAAATGATTTTCTCTCTAAGATTATGTACCTACGTTTTATCGCAAGTATGCAATCTCTAAGATCCATCACTAATTATTATTAATTGCCAAAATCTCCATTATATAAGTTTTATTATACAATATAAATGTATAATATATTATAAATTTATATTGTATAATAAAACTTATATAGGATACTGAGGAGTTATACTATATATTATATAGCCAGGA
Organism: Priapulus caudatus; assembly: GCF_000485595.1. Classification (NCBI taxonomy): domain Eukaryota; kingdom Metazoa; phylum Priapulida; class Priapulimorpha; order Priapulimorphida; family Priapulidae; genus Priapulus; species Priapulus caudatus. The sequence goes on along the minus strand of NW_014580367.1, from coordinate 17,125 downwards.
GAGTAAATAATAACCAGGAGTAATAAATATTCTATCTGGTTATTGTTTACTCCTGCTATATTTATATAAGGCTCCTCAATATCCTCATGCACAAATGCGGGCAAAAAAACATTTCCCCGTAACTGCTACACAGTGCTGCCCCGTATGTGCATACGAAACAGCAGGTAACAGCTGCTATGTGAACGCGTGGACGCTCAGCTCTATGGCCATGGCGCGTGGTCGCTCTGGCGGGGGGGGGGGGTGCCATTCACACGTGGAGCGAGTCCTGTGAGGCCAGTCCAATTACTTTACTGCTAATAGAGGGCGAGAGAGGGAGAGAGAGAGAGAGAGAGAGAGAGAGAGAGAGAAGAGAGAGACAGAGACAGAGAACAGAGCCAGAGACAGAGACAGAGAGAGAGCCAAGAGTGATAGAGAGAGAGAGACGAAAGAGAGGGAAGAGAGAGAGCGAGAAGAAATAGAGAGAGAGAGAGAGAGAGAGAAAGAGAGGGAGAGAGAGAGAGAGAAAGAGAGGGAGGGAGAGAGAGAGAGAGAGAGAGAGAGAGAGAGAGAGAGTAGAGAAAGAGCAGAGAGATAGAGAGAGAGCCAGAGTGGATATGAGAGAGGAGAGATGAAAGAGAGGGAGAGAGAGAGCGAGAGATGAGAGAGCAGAGAGAGAGAGAGAGAGAGTGAGAGAGAGAGAAAGAGAGAGAGAAGAGAGAGAGAGGAGAAAAAGAGAGAGAGAGGAGGAGAGAGCCAATAGAGAAGAGAGAGAGCGAAGAGAGAGAGAAGAGAGAGTAGAGAGAGTGAGAAGAGAGAAGTGAGAGAAGAATTAGAGAGAGGGGCGAAAGAGAAGAGAGAGCGAGAAGAGAGAGAGAGTGAAGGAAAAGAGAGAGAGAGAAAGAGAGAGAGAAGAAGGAAAGAGACAGAGAGACAGAGATGAGAGAGAAGGGAGAGAGAGAGAAGAGAGAGAGAGAGAGCAGAGAGAGAGAGAGAGAAGAGCGAGCCACCTCCGATAGATATTCGAACGGCCTGGTGACAATGCGTAAACACGAGCTTAAAAATACTGCGGCACAGTAAAACGGGGCCATGTTTGAGCATCAGAGGCAACTCAACGGGGCGTAAAACGTGACTATTATAACAACATACAGTAGTGGTACGTATCGAAGCCC
>NW_014580367.1:10846-15447 GCF_000485595.1 Priapulus caudatus | reverse complement strand
TCTTCTTACTCTCTCTAACTGCTCTCTCTCTCTCTCTCTCTGCTCTCTCTCTCGTCTCCTCTCTCTGCTCTCTCTCCTCTCGCTCGCTCTCTCTCTCTCTATCTCTATCCATCTCTCTCTCTCTATTCCATCTCCTCTTTCTCTCTCCGCCTCTTCCCCCCTCTCTTCCCCTCTCTCTCACACTCTCCACCTCTCTCACACTCTCTCTCTCTCTCTTCACACTCTCCTTCACACTCTCTCGACACCACTCTCTCTCTCTCTCTCTCTCTCGCTCTCTCTCTCTCTCTCTCTCTCTCTCTCTCTCTCTCTCTCTCTCCTCTCCTCTCTCTCTTCTCTGCTCTCTCATCCCTCTCTCTCTCTCTCTCTCTTCGCTCTGCCTCTCTCTTCTCTGCTATCTCTATCCATCTCTCTCTCTCATATCCAATCTCTCGTTTCTCTGCTCGCTCTCCTCCCCGTCTCCTCTCCCCTCTCTCACACTTCTCTTCATCACTCTCTCTCTCTCTCTCTCTCTCTCATCTTCTCTCTCATCACACTCACTCTCTCACACTCACTTTCTCTCTTCACAGCTCACTCTCTCTCTCTCTCTCTGCGTGCTCTCTCTCTCTCTCTCCCTCCCTCCTCCCCTCCTCTGTCCCTCTCTCCCTCTCTCCCTCTCTCGCCTCCTCCCCTCTCCTCTCTCCCTCTCTCCCTCTCGTCTCCCTCCCTCCCTCCCTCTCTCCCTCCTCTTCCTCTCTCCTCTCTCCCGTCGTCTCCCTCGTCTCCCCTTCTCCTTCTCTCCCTTCTCTCCCTCTTCTCCCTCTTCCCTCTCTCCCTCTCTTCCCTTCTCTCCCTCCCTCCTCTCCCCTCTCTGCCCTTTCTCCCTCTCTGCCCTCTCTCTCTCCCTTCTCTCCCCTCTCTCCCTCTCCCTCTCTCCCTTTCAATCTCCCCCCTCCTCCCTCCCTCCCTGCCCCTCCCTTCCTCCCTCCCTCCCCTCCCTCTCTCTCCCTCCTCTCTCTCTCTCTCTCTCTCTCTCTCTCTCTCTCTCTCTCTCTCTCTCTCTCTCTTTCGCTCGCGCTCTCTCGTTCTCTCATCTCATATCCATCTAATCTCTCTCTATCCATTCTCTCTTCTCTCTCCTTCGCTCTACTCCCCTCTCTCTCCCTCTCTCAACACCATCTCTCTTCTCACACTCCTCTTCACACGTCTCTCTTCTCTCTCTCTCTCTCATCTCTCTGCTCTCTCTTCTCTTCTCTCACACTCTCACTCTCTCACACTCACTCGTCCTCCTCTCCCTCTCTCTCTCTCTCTCTCGTCTCTTCCGCCTCTCTCCCTCTCTCTTCCTCTCCCTCCCTTCTCCCTCTCTCCCCTCTTCTCCCTTCTCTCCCTCTCTCCCTCCTCTCTCTCCCTCCCTTCTCTCCCTCTCTCTCTCTCTCTCTCTTCTCTCTCTCCCTCGTCTCCCTCTCTCCCTCTCTCCCTCCTCCCTCTCTCCCTCTCTCCCTCTCTCCCCTCTCCCTCTCTCCCTCTCTCCCTCTCTCCCTCCCTCCCTTGCCCTCCTGCCTCCCTCCCTGCCTGCCTCTCTGCCTCCTCCCTCCCTCCCTCCCTCCCTCCCTCCCTCCCTCCCTCCCTCGTCTCCCTCTCTCTCTCTCTCTACTCTCTCTCTCTCTCTCTCTCTCTGCTCTCTCTCTCTTCTCTTCTCTCGTCTCAACTCTTTCGTAGAACAGCTTTACCTTGTTTTTGGTTATCATGTCGCCGATCATCGGCTTGGCACGCCTCGTAAATTCTCATTTAACTGGCTTGTCGCAGACCACTCACGCCACGCCACAACCCACACGACGCACGCCACGGCACACACTTACGACCCCACTGCACGCACGGACACACCTTAGCGCACTCGCATCATCCGCACACACTTTTACGCACTCGCCGCACTCACGCACGCCGACGCACAATCTTAGTCGGACAGTGGGTTTCTGACGACCGTATACTGACCGACGAGTTGTCAGGAGACGCAGTAGCAGCGACCACACCACGATATCCAGCGCCAACGCACCACACTGACAAGAGTTAACACATAACACACTTCTCACACCCGTCCCGCCTGGCCGTCGACGGTCCACACTACTAGCAGCTGCGCGACCGACTGGACTGACCAACCTGGACCAGCTGGCGAGAAGAGAGAGGGAGGGGGACACACAATGACCAGTAAACATCCGTCTATAAATAACCTTTCTGTCCCGACCGCCCGCCCGCCCGTGTGGATAATACGCACCGAGGCATGTCAGTGGGAAAGGGTTAAATCTAGCGCGTTCTGCTATCCGCGTCTGTACTGGTCACGGGCTGCTGCGGCCGCCGCTACTGGTCGGCGGTCATTGTGAGCGGAGGACACTTGAGGTGAGAGATATCAGTGGGGGGTGGGGAGTGATTACAGGGTGTGATGGGAGTGGAAACACTGTGTGTGAGAGAGTGGTCAGCGTACCAGGCGTAGGGCTGGAGGGAGGAGTGCTTAGTTATTAGCCTGCTGCTGCTGCTGCTGCTAATACTGATGGGTCAGTGATGGATGTTCACTTCTTAGAGCAATGCCTGAATGAACTGTCTGTACAGTAGTAGTAGCAGCAGCCGCAGCAGTAACAACAACAGCAGCAGTACTAGTAGCAATAGCAGTAATACCAGCAAGAACAACAGCAGTAGCAACATCAGCAGCAGCAACAACAACCGCAGCGGTAGCAGCAGCAGTAGTAGCAGCAGCAGCAACAGCAGCAGCAACAGCAGCAGCAACAACAACAGCAACAACAACAACAGCAGCAACAACAACAACAACAACAGCAGCAGCAGCAGCAGCAACAACAACAACAACAACAGTAGCAGCAGCAGCAACAACAACAGGAGTAGCAACCACTACTACTATCACCACTCAAAGATTAAAAAAACCAACAGGCGGAAACATCTTTCCACCAATCTAATGCCATTACATCGTTTTCAAAATGCGCACGCAAGACATGAAGCAACTGCTTAGAGCCATACTTGCTCTAGTATATCACCTTACATTACCTCTCCTGCAAAAAGACACTTAACTCTACGATATTCCTCCTGCTGCCACGCTGAAATTCCAATACGCGCAGTTTTAAAATCTAAATTGCAAACAGCACCGTCACCAAGTCGATCGTCCCTTTTCAGCGTATGACATTGAAAGATTGGTCGGCACTGTACATTCCCACAGACTCATGCATTATGCAGAACACTTACAGAATCGTTGAATAGCAGTGTACATTTTAAAAACCTTGCCAGCACGAATAGCTAGCTACAGTTTACACGGAAAATCTTCAACCCACAGAAACTGGCGATGGTGTAGTTCGCCACGCCGCCGAAAGATGGCAGCAGGTACCGTAAATGCACTTGATGCTTGTCAGTCAGTCAGCTGTGCACAAATATACTCCCAAGCCATTTTTCTTCTACCAAAGCGCCATTGAAAAAATAATGTTAAAAAGCATTCACAGCTCATAATTAACGCCTGCTTGTCACGGTAGTACGCAAACAAATTTAAATGCTGCTTCTTATCCCCGGATAAACATCAATATGTTATTGACAGGTAGTGTATTAACACAGCCACAGATAGCGCACGTGTGTCTCCCACAACATACCTCATCTAACGTATGCACGACGTTTGCATACACGGGGTTGTTTTGTCTCTTTGGTGTTTGTTTAACCTCGTATGACATCTGCAGCAACTTTAAAATATTTCAATAACTTCAAACTCGGGGATGGCGCGAGTTTAAATTATTTTTCACGAGTGTTTGTTCAAGTGCAAGACAAAAAAAATTCGCATCTTAGATATTTCCCGTTTGTAACAGAACCACACCCACACAGAAGTCTCGCTCTCTCGCTCTCTCGCTCTCTCGCTCTCGCTCTCGCTCTCGCTCTCGCTCTCGCTCTCGCTCTCGCTCTCTCTCTCTCTCTCTCCCCCTCTCTCGTCTCTCTCTCTCTCTCTCCGATCCATCGATCTCCGTCTCATCTCCTCTCCTCTCATCCACTCTCTCCTCCGTCGCGTCGCTCTGCCGACATCTGCTAAACCAAAACCACACCCTTAACAACCAAAAAAAAACACACACAAAAAAAGAAACTCATCTCCACTCAACCAAAAGATACAACATCACCACTCCCAAGACCCCACCAAAACAAAAAACCCGGCCCAGGACTCTCGGCTCCTCTCACGTCGGAAGGTCTCTGCTCTCTCTCGTCTTTAATCTAATCTCTCACTCCAGTCTCTCTCTCCTCATCTCTCTCTCGTTTATAAGTTTGCTCTCCAGCAGTGCAACAAAAACCGCGCCGACGCGCGTTAGCGCAAACGTCGCGCAACGAACCGCCGCACGCCAAAACTTCCCTGCACGCTACACAGTGAAAATTAAACCGTATACGCTGCTCGCAGCATGTCCGCTGGGTCGTGGGATGGGGGTCGGGGAAAATCGAGGTTGATACCTAAACACGATGGGTTCAAGTCACCAGCTAATCATCTCGAGAAACTAGAAGCCGGAACATCTAGGATATGGAACTGTCCGCCTGCCTTTTACGAGAGGAGCCGGGATAAAGAAGTTTCGAACCGAAAATTCGAACCAAGTCCGCCCCCG
>NW_014580367.1:8207-9959 GCF_000485595.1 Priapulus caudatus | reverse complement strand
AAAGAAGTTTCGAACTCGAAAATTCGAACCAAGTCCGCCCCGCTCTCCAAACCCCGGCTAGGTTATATTACGCGTAAACATGCAAAAACTGCCACAGTTTATACTTTATACTTCGCTGTAGTAATTTTGCAAAAAAAACAACATCGAGCGTCTTATGCTCTACTACGATCGCACCATCGCGCAGCACGCACGCACGCACGCACGCACGCACGCGCGCATACACCCACACGCATGCAAATACATTATACACGCACGCACACGCACGCACGCACGCACACGCACACACATACGCACACGCACACGCACACGCACACGCACACGCACGAACACAATCACACACGCACACGCACACGCACACGCACACGCACGAACACAATCACACACACACGACACACGCACACACACACGCGCACGCCGCCGGATCAATATTGTCATCGATTAGATCTACAACGGGAAACAAGTTCTCTAAGGACGACCGACATTTTTGTAGAAGCTGTACATTTAGATGCGGGAGTAGACGCACCCATGGAAGGGGGGGGGCGGCAGGCGGGGAGGAGGAGGGTTGAGGGGTTAGAGAGAGGTCGGTAGCGGCCTAACATATTACGTTAGCGAAAGTAGGCTAACACAGCAAGCGATCTCTCTCTCGCCGCGGGAACGTATTTATATTATATATATATATATATATATATATATATATACATATATACATATATATATACCTTCTCCTATACACGAATCACCACCCTCTCCATCTACACTCGATAACAAAACGTAATGCAATGCGCGTAATACCGGCATGCACCAAAAGATTGAGAAAAGATTGATGGTGAAAAGATTGAGCCACTTATCATGCAGACCGTTCTCATCTACACTCGATAACAAAACTGCCATGTATACGTAATACCATGCACCCCTCATCATACAGTCTCACCCCCCCCCCATCTACGCAGCAGCAGCAGCCTTTACCTTCTCCTAGCCGCATGAGAAGCCAACGAATAACATCATCTACCGAAATCATAAAAATTATGCATCTACGCACGCATTCTTCACGTCTACGGAGCAGCAGAAACGAGGTTTTACCTTCTGCCAGCCGTATGAACAGCCAACGCCTGTGGTAGCCGGGATACAGCGCCGTGGTGACGCGAGTAGAATCAGTAGCCACGTACACGCGGGGCAGACTAGTTAGCTGTATGCAGCAGCAGCAGCAGCAGCAGCAGCAGCAGCAGCAGCAACAGCAGCAGCAATAGTATTAGTAGCAGCAGCAGCAGTAGCAGCAGTAGCAGCAGCAGTAGTAGTAGTAGTAGTAGCAGCAGCAGCGGTGATATCTCAACCGGTGAAGCTTCCACACACAGCTAACAAAGCTTTGTCTCAAACTCACGCTTTCACACGAGGCCACGTACACCTCTACCGTCCGACTAAGGATGGCTGCATCGGTTCGGACTGAAGCCCGCACACACGGCTTCTTTGACCGTTGCCGTAGAAATGGGAGATGGTACGCTAGGTCGCTAGGCTACTGGATCACAGATATCAGCTGTGTCCATACACCCCCCCCTCCCCCCACACACACACACTCTCCCAATCACGCCGCGCGCGCGCAGACGCCGTTCCCGCGACCTACTGCGGCATCATCATGATGAGCAGCAGCAGCAGCAGCAGAGCAGCAGTAACAGCAGCAGCAGCAGCAGTAACAGCAGTAACAGCAGCAGCAGCAGCCGTAACAGCAGCAGCAGCAGCAGTAACAGCAGTAACAGC
>NW_014580367.1:7145-7879 GCF_000485595.1 Priapulus caudatus | reverse complement strand
GAGAGAGAGAGAGAGAGAGAGAGAGAGAGAGAGAGAGAGAGATACGTTACAGGTTTTCACTGAGAGCCTGCCTGGTAGTTGGCATACACACGCAGCATTCACCCGCGGTTATGTATGTAGAATGTGTTGTAACGTTGAAGTGATGTAGTTGGATGTAGAAATAATGATCGCCGTACGTTCCTGCTCCTGCGTTCTTGATCCGTTCGTACAACTGCATTCTTCCTTGCTTCGTCTTCCTTCTATCTCTTCATCGTTACAGCTGTCCTGTACCTCGTCTTGTCTCTTTCTCTGTTTCGTTGCTGGTCCGTAGAACATTTCTACATGCACTCTTAATTCAACGTTACAGTGTGTAGAAATGCTGTCGTTCCAGCAGTACGAGATACATGTAGGTAGCTATACTTAGTCGACCGTAGCGCCCCCTATCGTACGACCATCTACTAACACGAACCGCTGAGTCATGCGCTCTTGTTCAGATTTCTTGCTTTTCTTGGTGATTACACGAGAATCTCTTACATTCTTTGATCTTTTTGCCTATCCCCGTTCTCTCTCTGTTAGTCTGCTTCCTCTCCCGTCTCTCTTTCTTCTCCCGTCTTGCCCCGCCCTCCTTCATTATGGTCGGATGAGAGAAAAGCAATTTCGTTTGCAAATCGTCGCAATGCTTGAATGGAATTAGTGTATGAGACGCTCTCTGTCTCTCTCTGTCTCTCTTCTCTCGCTCTCTCTTTCTCTCTCTC
>NW_014580367.1:2019-2895 GCF_000485595.1 Priapulus caudatus | reverse complement strand
TCTCTCTCTCTCTCTCTCTCTCTCTCTCTCTCTCTCTCTCTCTCTCTTCATTGTTTCTATCTCTCTCTCTCGCATGTATAAAATGTTGTAATAAGGTATATGATATTGCATTACACGTACGCCTATGTTACGTCTCCAGCTATATACCGATGATCAGCAGTAATATCAGAATACGGGACACGGCGACACAGCGACATCTAGCGAGCGGATGGATGGCGACACGTCGCACACGCTGATGCTGACTGCGTCACTGACTGCGTCACTGACTGCAGCACTGACTGCATCGCTGTCTGCGTCACGGTCTGCGTCACTGACTGCGTCGCTGACTGCGTCGCTGACTGCATCGCTGTCTGCGTCACTGTCTGCGTCACTGACTGCAGCACTGACTGCGTCACTGACTGCAGCAATGACTGCGTCACTGACTGCAGCAATGACTGCAGCACTGACTGCGTCGCTGACTGCAGCAATGACTGCAGCACTGACTGCATCGCTGACTGCGTCACTGACTAAGTCGCTGTCTGCGTCACTGACTGCAGCACTGACTTGATTTTGTATAATATCACTGCGTCGACTAGGGTTTAATATAAAGCGACTCTTTCTAATCTAATTCATCGCGCTGGTGTTTCTATGGCCTCCAGTATTCGCAGCTAGACTAAGTATCGTCTGCGATAAACAGATCCTCACACACTTACCCCTCCAAAAACACATACGCACGCACACCCACACACGCGCGCGCACGCACACACACGCGCACACATACACGCACGCACACACACGCTCACACACACGCACGCACGCACACACACGCTCACACACACGCACGCACATACACGCCCGCACATACACACACGCACACGCACACGCATGCACATCACG
>NW_014580367.1:0-652 GCF_000485595.1 Priapulus caudatus | reverse complement strand
GAGAGAGAGAGAGATCGCGTGCACTTGTGCGCTTTTATCAGGTTTTTACCGGGAGCAGAGCAAAACTGCCCCGTATGATAGCGTACAATTAAAGCTATTGCGTGCCGTGGCACAATTAAAGCTGCTGTGTGCAGTACGGGCGTTCAAATGGAAAGCTCGATATGAAATTATGCTCCAACGCACGTTTGATCTGACCACACGAGTCTCAGGGTGAAAGCACTCTCCTGACGTCTTAGCGACGATGAGGGGGTGGGGGTGGGGGGTGGGGGAGAATGCGATAACGGGGGAGGGGGCGGGGGGGAGTGTATCACTTACTGCTACTAGTTAGACCACTAGTGATTACAGCATTGCGCACACGGTAGCGAATCGAGGTCGACCTTCGGAGAGATAACGAGATTAAACAAATAGGATGATCGGATGGTGATAGGGAGGGGGTGATGGGTGATGGGGTGGGGGGAGGAGGGGGGGGGGAGAATGTTGATGGCGCGGCGGTACATCGCCCTCCTGTCTGTCCGCATAGCGTGCGGCGCATGCTGACAGTAGCGCGCGCACGCACGCACGCACGCACGCACGCTCGCCATGTATGTGTCACGTGTGTGTGTGCGTCCGTGTGTGTGTGTCTGCGTGCGTGTGTGTGTGTGTGTGTGTGTGT
>NW_014580366.1:10408-13183 GCF_000485595.1 Priapulus caudatus | reverse complement strand
CTCTGGACGCCCTCGGCTTACCCGCTGGAGAGGTGGATACGGGTGGTTCGAATCCCAGGAACGCGCTTCGTGTCATTCCGTGACGTGGGCCGATCCCGACCTTGAGCTTGAGCCGGACCTCGCCTTGCGACGTAGGTGAGTCCTACGTACTCGCGCCGGTTCCGGCCTCTGCCGGCTAGCGGCTGCTGACGCCGGCCGCACTTTGTCTGGTTTCTGCGTGTATATGCGTAGTAGTGCGTAGGTTATGTATTCCGGCGCTAGGCCGTGTGCATGTGCCACCATAACATGTAAACCACATAAACATACGCAAATACAAGCATGATCTAAGTAACCTGCAGGCCGAGGCCTGAGTTTATTGCTGCTCTCGGGTAATACCTTACAGCCATACAAACAGTAACTCCAAACTACAGTGCCTGCCGGATCACGCCGCGCATGCGTTCGCTCACACTCTCCAGGTCGCGGAGGTCGCTGGCGATCCGCTCGCGGAGGATTGCCTCCGCCATGCGGAGCTGCGCTGGCGTCATCTCGTCCAGGCGGTCTCGCCGCGGTCCGCCTGTCGCGTCCCGTAACGCCCCGGGTAACATCCAGGGGCGTACCTCCCGGGCAGGGGTGCTCAGCTGCCGCAGCTGCCGGGCTCCCGCGTCAGTTACCTGTGGGTCCGGGGTCGGAGCGTCCGTCCTTCGTCGCCTCTCGGAGGGCCCCGGGGCAGTAGCGGCGGCCCGAAGCTCCGCGCCGAGCTTCCGCTTGGTCGGCCGACCCTGCTTCCCTGGCACGAGTTCCGGGGCAGCCGTGACAGGCCGCGGCACCGCGCGTGGCTTCGATCCCTTCGCTCTTTTCCGGCCCTCCTCCGGCGTTGGCAATGGCGCGCCGGTGGAGAGGGGAAGGTGGTACTTTAAGTCCGCCTCTCGGTAGGACGTAGGGCGGCCTTGCTCAGTCGCCCAGCGGTCCTGCTCCACGGCTCCATGCTGGCTGCGGAGGTGGTGTGCCAAGTTGAGGTGCCGGCTGAGTCGGTAGGGGGCACAGGTCGGCGTGCAGAACGCACACCGAGCAACGGGGCACTGGAAAGTTTCCACCCGCTGCTCGTGGTATTCTGCCTGGTGCTCCGCGACGTGGTACGTGGGTAGGGAGCATGCCCTGCACCATGCCCACTGACCCGCGGGACACGCCTCCGCGGCGACACTGTTACCCCGGTCGAAGGCGGTGATCTGCGGCCCCACGCCAGCTCTCGCCGAGGCGGCAGAAGGCGACGCGCGCCTTACCTCCCTGCCGTGGCTCGCCGTTCCCCGAGAAGTAGTGCGGGTCGAAGAAGGATCCGGTCTAGCCGGGGTGGCCTTCTCCAAGCGGGTCAATACTACTCGTGCCGACTCACCTCTCGGCGATCTGCGGGGTGGTGGTGGCGATTCCGGCGCGTTTGGCGGTGATACTGCCGACGGCGAGGCGAGCAGCGCGTCGGCGTCTAGGGCCTCCAGCCCTCCCCAGCTTGACGGACTCCCGGTGGTTAGCTCCATCACCTCCTCCATGGTACTTTGTAGTGGTGTCGGCGAAAATGCGGGGTATTTATATCATTTCGCCGCCAGCCCGCGAGGTCCCGTGGTCATGTGACCGACCGGGATCCCCGCCGAGGCCACCACAGTCCTGCCGAGATTNCCGGTGTCCTGGCCCAGTGATGTCAAGCATCATAGCTACATGCACAACTGTATGACGTCACCCGCTCGGTACAGATGCACTGTTACCAGCCTCAGGTGCGTCCAATACCAGTGGCTCGTTAGCTGCACAGGTAGCACACGGCGCTGGCAGGCGGGTGCTCGAGCGATCGAACCCCGCCACCAGTGTTGCCTTTTTCTTTCCTTCCCTTGTTCGCTTGTGGTATTGCGGCTGTACAAACGTACGTGCGAGGCAAAGCAATAGCGCCGTTTATCGCGTCGCTCTTTCGCTTGCTCGGGCGGTGCCGTAAAGTTTTGCTACTTCACACTACAATGCCGCTGCTGTTCCCGACGATGACGATAGGTGCCTGACGTAGCCTGCCAGAGGGCGCTACCTTAGTGACGTCCTCTCATTACATTCTCACACACCGGTCAGCCTGGACATGCGGTGGGAGTGTAAGTGCACATGGCAAGCAAGCGCGTTTTCTGTGTCATCAAGTGACGTGGTCATCCGATTCCGACCTTGAGCCGGACCTCGCCTGGTGACGTAGGTGAGTCCCCGTACTCGCGCCGGTTCCGGCCTTCAACACACGTCAATCATGCGTCAGAAACAGGTAGCCACGCCCATCAGCTTCATACGTCCTGGCGACTCAGCATTCCGTTTCCCAGCCTCGGCGAATGGTGACGTCGCCTGCTTCTATGTCATGGCGACTCAGCGCACCTGGCGAGGTCAAGGGATTCCTTGTCCCGGCCTCGACAAGCGGTGACGCCGCCTGATTCCATGTTCCGCCAATGGTTAGTGCCTGTGCCTATCCGCCAGCGGTCGCCTGAGTGTGGGTCAACTCAGTTGATGGCTGGAAATAGAGATTCACTGGAGGGGTGAGGTATATGTGATACAGCCATCATGCAGATACTTACCTGACAAGCAGTACCACATGCCCACCCCGCCGAGCTCGCGGCATCCGTGAATCCCACCGGCTATTTTCGTGCCCACCGAAGTAAGCTGCTACCAGCCACGGCCCCCCGCACATGCGAAATGAGAAATCACTTGTACACAGTACATACGTGCTCAAACTCCATGCATACGGGTACCGTGCATGCGAAATGAGCAATAGCCCAAATCACAGGCATA
>NW_014580366.1:8458-9133 GCF_000485595.1 Priapulus caudatus | reverse complement strand
TGGCCTGGCCGAGCGCATGATGGACTCGTACTGATCGGCTGCCCGCGCTGCGCCTTCCGCTGTGCCGTCGTCGTTTCCCATTATATATACCTTCTGGGCCCCGTCGGTGACCGAACGGAGGAGATGCCAACGGGCCCGACGGCTGCACTCCCTCCGGCTTATGCCTACCTCGGCCCGGCTGACTAGCATGGTGAGCTCCCTGGCGAATCCCGACCATGTCTCTCCATGACGCTTCCTCCGCTCATCCAAACGGAGGTGACGCTCCAACTCCGATCCCAGCGGCTGCAGACGTTCCTGTAGTGCTTGCCTGATGTCCTCCTCGGTGGCCCCGGGACTGCAATCAAACAATACCGCCGACGCTGGATAGTCGAGGGCGCCGGCCAACTGCGCAGCCCTCTCACTGGGGTCCCATCCGTTGTGGTGTGCGACGACGTCGAACTGGCCGAGGAACGCTTCCAGCGGTACGTCCCCTTTGCCGTTGTAGATTCGTACCTTAAGGCGTTCCCTTCGCTGCGGAGCCGGCGTGCTGATCGCTGCCCACTCAGATGTCGGTGGCGTCCGGTCTGCTGGTAGCCGAGGAGCCGGGCTTGATTCTGCCGCTCCGTGATTGGGTTGATAGACCCACTGTCCGGTCCCCGTCTGACTCGGGGGCGGACGTTCCTGCTTCCACCAGGA
>NW_014580366.1:0-6831 GCF_000485595.1 Priapulus caudatus | reverse complement strand
TATAAACCTTTTGGGCCCCGTCGGTGACCGAACGGAGGAGATGCCAACGGGCCCGACGGCTGCACGCCCTCCGGCTTATGCCTACCTCGGCCCGGCTGACTAGCATGGTGAGCTCCCTGGCGAATTCCGACCATGTCTCTCCATGACGCTTCCTCCGCTCATCCAACCGGAGGTGACGCTCCAACTCCGATCCCAGCGGCTGCAGACGTTCCTGTAGTGCTTCCCTGATGTCCTCCTCGGTGGCCCCGGGACTGCAATCAAATAATACCGCCGACGCTGGATAGTCGAGGGCGCCGGCTAGCTGCGCAGCCCTCTCACTGTGGTCCCATCCGTTGTGGTGTGCCACGACGTCGAACTGGCCGAGGAACGCTTCCAGCGGTACGTCCCCCTTGCCGTTGTAGATTCGTACCTTCAGGCGTTCCCTTCGCTGCGGAGCCGGCGTGCTGATCGCTGCCCACTCAGATGTCGGTGGCGTCCGGTCTGCTGGTAGCCGAGGAGCCGGGCTTGATTCTGCCGCTCCGTGATTGGGTTGATAGACCCACTGTCCGGTCCCCGTCTGACTCGGGGGCGGACGTTCGTGCNTATATATATATATATATATATATATATATATATAATATATATACATATATGTATGATGCATAAATATTGTAATAATATTAATTAATTAATTAACAACCCTCCCTCCCCCGCAGAGCTGGAGATGTTGTCGGAGGCTCGCGCTCGCCTCGCGAACACGCAGGGCAAGAAGGCGAAGAGAAAGGCAAGGGAGAAGCAGCTGGAGGAAGCCCGGCGCCTCGCCGCGCTCCAGAAACGCCGAGAGCTGCGCATGGCCGGCATCGACGCACCCGCCAGGAGGCGCCGCCGTCGCGGCGTAGACTACAACGCCGAGATTCCGTTTGAGAAGCGACCGGCCAAGGGTGAGAAGCTGCAGGGGGCGCCACGGTAGCCAGAGGGGGCCACGGTAGCCAGAGGGGGCCACGGTAGCCAGAGGGGGCGCCACGGTAGCCAGAGGGGGCCACGGTAGCCAGAGGGGAGCCACGGTAGCCAGAGGGGGCCACGGTAGCCAGAGGGGTCGCCACGGTAGCCAGAGGGGGCGCCACGGTAGCCCAATTAATAAACTGATACTTATTCATGATACGTAATCATAATGTTACCATATCTCGCGAATTAAATCGTATTGTGACTCCCCTATTGAATCTCTAATTGTACATTAGCAAGAAAAAAACATCTCTAACCCTCCTTCTCTTCCTCCTCTTTCTCCTTTTCCTCCTCCTCCTCCTCCTCCTCCTCCTCCTCCTCCTCCTCCTCCTCCCTCCTCCCTCCTCCTCTTCCTCATGCATCTACTCCTCCTTCCTCCTGCATCTACTCCTCCTTCCTCATGCAGGTTTCTTCGACACGAGTGAGGAGAGCTTCACGCCTTCGGATCAGGACTTCCGGAGGTTGAGGCAGCAGCATCTTGATGGAGAGATGCGGAGCACGAAGGAGGAACGGGAGCGAAGGAAGGACAACAGCTTCGCACTGAGAGGAAGTAAATGGTATTGTGAGAATGATACAAAATACGGCGAGACGTGTCCACAGAAGTACGAAGTGCGCTCGGGTACGTCGATTGAGCGAATGCGGAGTTAGATTGATTGTATTTCGATTGGATTTATCAAACACGTAAGGATTACTCGATCAGTGATTTGACGCGACAGCGACCCTCTCCTTGATGCGAAGTGGAGGTCGGTGGGTTTCTCGTTGATTAAATGATTGATCGATTGATAGATCGATTAACAGATTGATGAATTGTATGTCTTATTCGGCATTCGTTAATTTGTGATTGATTACCAGTTGGTTGAATGATTTATTGCTTTATACGCACGGCTCGCTTATATAACTAGACAAAAGTGCCTACACGCGGAGAGTTGCCATACTCCGCCAGCGTCATACGCGGCATACGCCATAGGACTCGCGAACACACGAATAACCACGATATACGCCCTCAGAATCGTCTAGCACCGGCGGTTATGTTACGAGCGTCGTGATAATGATAATGCATGTGCGTTGACATTGAGGCTATGCTTGCTTTCGTATCAGCGTGAACGCAGCCGCCTCGTCTGGCGCTAATGACTGCTCGCATAAATCACAATCATTTCGATGATCACTGCCTCGGCTTGGCTCGGAGCTGCGTGCTGGAGGCGTTGAACTGGCTACGCTGAACATCGACAGCGGCTAATATTGAAGTCGCTTAGCAGAGCACAGGGCGATTGGGCGTTGAGCATACGTCGGGGGGATGGGGGAGAAAAAACATAAAATGTAGCATCTCGCTACCCCAACTAATCAAATATTATATGAGACAAGTAGGAGGGATGGCGGTGGATAACATATGAAATCTCCGACCCCGCTAATTTCAGGAGTATTGGAAAATAGAGGGCATTCAAAGATTTTCTGGGAGGACCCGCATACCGCCGCACTGTTCTTACCACTCCTCGAAATCCTGCATTGGCCACTGTCGAGCATAACAACATTTAAACACCCGCCACTGTCCAAAAATCGTTCCAGCGGCGCCTGCGCTCCCTCATGAGTACTGAGCTAACAAAGATTATGATTATGAATCATTCGTATGCATTAAGTTCAACAGTCAAATTTGAATTCATCTGACCCCCTTCATGTAACGAGGAGGCCCCGCGCTCGCTGGCGCCTTTGCCAAGAAGATGATTTTAGCGCAAGGCGAGCCGATCTCACGCTCAAAGGCAGGCCTATGCCACCGACGCGACAATCCAATGAGTAAACTCCGATCTACAAATTCACTTCGGCTCCGCAGCAGTCCCGCCATTCATTTCCTTCCCTACAAGCTAATGTACACTGGGAACGGAGAGCAGAATAGATACACTAGGTAGAGAAAGATGGACAGCAACGCGTATCCCGATAGCTAGGGCTTGCCAGTAAGATTATCACCGAGGGCTGGGGTATATCCCACACTTATTGATGTGTGGTGCGCTTAGAAGCTAAAGAAACAAACATTTGCTATCATCCCTCTAGCGCTTTTCAGGAAAGACTATGGCAAAATTTAAATATATTTTTAACAGACAATAACTAGTACTTGAATATTTCCTCTACGACATCCGGTCTGAGCGTTGAATGTAAATTTTACTTCTCCCTAATGCACTTATTAACGAGGACAATCGGAGCTGTTGACATACATCTGACTGGTAAAATGGCTGTAATCGGTATATCAGCATAGAATGACATTCATTTTACTGAAAACTCCAGTCGGTTTTATTTTGGACGCATTCGCGCCACTATATTTACATATTTATCTTTATTCCAAATATCCCCAAAATCAGCGTCTTCTCACTGCTCACGAAAGTAAATCCGCTTGCATTTATTTCAAAATTAGCAGAACGTGGAGATAAAGACTATTGAGAGTCTGGGATAGCGTTTTTACGTATTTCACAAGGGCTTGAATGGTGAAACACTCAATTCTTGAGTGTTCACTTCTATAATATGGAGGGTTAAGGGGGATGGGGGAGCTGAGAGAACCGCCGAAGCGCGACAAGTTAGTATCCACGATTTTGTATAAGGGGGAAAATATGCACTTATCTACCGTTACTGTTAAAATCTGGCTTGTTTTTCACTCCGAATAATCTCTTTTCTAGCAGTTTCTTTACAGGTCTCTCGACCTCTATCAGTAACAATATACGTTCTCTTTATCCAAATTTCGAGCGAGGAGATGATCTTCCAGTGCTATGTTGAATACTATCTAAACGGAGGGTCGTAGCACAGGGGCTGGAGATCCGTTCCGGCCCCCACTAAGATGTTTGCACGGGCGTAGAGGAGGGTATATCGTTAAAGCCTAGGGTGCGTAAAGATATCGATGCACTGGACACCCCCAATTGCTAGAGAAAACATGTTCGCACTCATGACTAGACACAGATACTTGGTAGTCAGGCAAGCCATTTTAGTCCTTTGTGTCCCCGTGAAAGGATAACACAAAAATACTCCAACTCAACAGTCTGTATGTGAGTATTGCTAGAATGAAGTATGTTATAATAATTCATGTGCTGCCTCTAAAGTGCAGGAAATAGTCACCAAATAGAAAGAGGTGTTGTAAAACTTTCATAACAAACATTACTTCGGGGAGATATTTCCCGCCTGGACGCGCCCTCACCCCCCACACTTAAAACAGGAGGGGGACACTCCCCTAAAGGAGGTAGAAATGCTCTGCGATATTCTATGATAACGATTTCCAAATTGATTCTGCTTATTATGATTCCACTTTTTAACAATTCACACCAGTGCGCGCTTCGTTGCCCTCAGAGCTCGCATGACTTCGCGCCATCCCCCTCCGAGCCTAGAATTCACTTATCTGGATCGCACTGTTCCGGGTTGTGGGGGGGGGGGTGCCGTGGTTAATTAAACCTCGTGGCTGCCAAAGAAAAAAATTATTCGCAATTCACAAAATTGCCGCTTACAATATCAATTTTTTACATTACCTCAGGAACAAACGACTCATCATTAAGGTTACTAAGATTGAGCTAAACATATCAAGCAGAACATAATGCTGCGGGGCTACCGCCCCCTGTGATCCATTAGTCCGGTGACGTATCCTTTACCCTCGCAATACAATGTGTCGTTCTGCGCACACCCGGATTAGTGATATACCTGGACACTTGGCGTTGTCGCAAGACGTATGAAAAATTTCCCGCCCCGGGCAAAGGCGCTCTGCCCTGCCACCCCGCGCCGGGCCGCCTAGCGCGGCGCCCTGGACCCCACCCATTAACGGGCTTTGCGCCAGCCGCTGCGCGGCGTGCGCTCACTCGCGGCACACCTCCCTTCACTATACATTTATGATGGAAATACACAGCGAAATCATCCCCCCCACAACTGAGCAGTTGAAATTATTAACGCCTGACTGTTCTTTTGAAGATCCAACTTGGCTACCTACGGCCACGAACAGCACGAGAGCGGAATACATAACTCTCCGTCCAACTCCGTTAGGCGAGGTAATAACAGTACCTCCTGTCTCTCTCTCTGTCTCTCTCTCTCTCCCTCTCGCTCCCTTCTCTCTCTCTCCTCCTCTCCTCTCGTCTCGCTCTCTCTCTCCTCTCGCTCACTCTCTCTCTCTCTCTCTCTCCTCGTGACGTGCTCTCTCTTCCATTCTCTCTCTCTCTCTTTCTATCCCTCTCTCATTGTTCTGATTGGTGATCTTGTATCCATTCTCTCGTCTCTCCCCCGTCATTAAGGTCTTTTACTCCGCCACTATCACGTATAGGTTGTGAGAGGTAATATATCCTCAACGCTCCAATAAGTTATTATATTTCTCTCTGTCTCCATCCGTCTCTCGTGTCACCACAGAATCTTTGTGCACTTTGACCGGTGAGGAAGCCGTACAAGCTAGTGCTCCCACACCCTCAGATATCCGACGGCTGAGCTGGAAGAGGTCGTCAAGCCTGACCGGGGCGCGCGACGCCGTCACAGTAGGGCGTGCCGCGGAGCCCTTCTCTAACGATGACATTGGCAGGCGTTTTTATGGGCGTATACATGTATTTTAGTATTTTTACGATTCATTGATAAAGTGAACGGGCCGGCGGGCGCGCGTCGGCGACAGTTACTTGTCTGACTACAGTGTGACGCCGACGCAGCGGGGACCCGGAGCTCGCACCGGCCGCGAAGCGCGACATATTACAATGTTAGTGTTATATATACACATCTATGAGATGTATACGTCCCGCCCACAGCAATGACCGCCATACTGGCAGTGCGACGCAGCACGCACCTGGGGGGGGCTAGCGAGCGGCAGCGAGTTCTTTTATTTGTTTACTGCGTTGTCGACGACGTCTCGCGATTTCTCCGGCCGCTTTCCGAAGCGAGCTGCCGTTCAGCACATTTGTCGTTTCGCGGGCCCGTTAAAGTTTAGGTTCGATGTTTGCTGATATAATATGATCACGTTAATAAGGAATAATTATAGCCATTGATTATGCAAAGTTGACGACAGTCAGCCTACAAGAACTTGTTTCTAAACCGTATTAGAGCGCTGAGTTAATCAATAAGCGATATCATCTTAACTACTTATAGCCAAGACGGTATTAAGTTTTGTGTGCATAATATCGCTTGCGCAATGGTTACTAAAGTAAAAGTGGTGAAATTATGAACACATCAACCGCGAGTACCTTATAGTGACAAATCTGTTGACTGACACTGCGTATTTTACACTAGTTTCGAAAACGCCATAAATACGGCGAACATTGGGTGTGATAACCAATTTATAGTGTAAAAATTAACTTATCACTGAACAGTTTTACAACACGCTGCGTCGCCCGTAGCAAGGCTTAGTGGAGCATCTAGTTACAAGTACCGTAACTTGTATCACGTAACAGTAGCTCGAATTGTAATCGAACGTAGAATCCAACGTCGAATCACCGATGTTGGACGCTCATGATAAAGATGAAGTAGGCTTGTTGGGGGCCAACACACTATGGGGGGATCCCGGACTAACACGGCCACAGACTAATCATGGACAGGCAGCACACGGCGACACTGACGCATATTTACGTAGTATTGTTGTCAAGAGGCTAAATGAAAGCCTGGTCCGAAATTNCTCGTACTGATCGGCTGCCCGCGCTGCGCCTTCTGCTGTGCCGTCGTCGTTTCCCATGATATATACCTTCTGGGACCCGTCGGCGACCGAACGGAGGAGGTGCCAACGGGCCCGACGGCTGCACTCTCTCCGGCTTATGCCTACCTCGGCCCTGCTGACTAGCATGGTGAGCTCCCTGGCGAATTCCGACCATGTCTCTCCATGACGCTTCCTCCGCTCATCCAACCGGAGGTAACGCTCCAACTCCG
>NW_014580365.1:25736-26453 GCF_000485595.1 Priapulus caudatus | reverse complement strand
TTCTCTCTCTCTCTCTCTCTCTCTCTCTCTCTCTCTCTCCTCTCTCTCTCTCTCTCTCTCTTCTCTCTCTCTCTCTCGCTCTGTCACCCCCCCCCTCTCCCTCTATCTCTTCCTGTTGTACAGAGGGGATCGTTTTGACAGTGTCTATAGGCAGAAGAAGGCGCGTGAGAGAGTGATCTCTGTAGTCAAACAACGGGAGGCGTGCGAGGCATGTCGCATCGCGTCTGTTGTGTTGACACTATGTGTTTGTCATCCGGCTGTGTGCCGACAGTGGCGAGCATGTAGCCGCCTTCTTGTCCGTGCGTCCGTGCGTGCGTGCGTGGGTGCGTGCGTGCGTGTGTGCGGACATTAGTGCATGTAGGTATCGCCTCTCCGTGCGTGCGTGCGTGCGTGCATGCGTGCTTCCTTCTCTCCCCACACTGTCATCCTCCCTCCCTCCCTCCCTCCATCCCTCCCTCCCTCCTTCCTTCCCTCACTCCCTCTCTCCCTCCCTTCCTCCCTTCCCACACTGTCTTCCACCCTCCCTCCCTCCTTCCAACACTGTCATCCTCCCTCCCTCCCTCCCTCTCTCCCTCCCTCCCTCCTTCCCTTCCTCCCTTCCCACACTGTCTTCCACCCTCCCTCCCTTCCTTCCAACACTGTCATCCTCCCTCCCTCCCTCCCTCCCTGCCTCCCTCCCTTCCCACACTGTCTTCGACCCTCCCTCCCTCCTTCCAA
>NW_014580365.1:20985-21461 GCF_000485595.1 Priapulus caudatus | reverse complement strand
TATGATGTCATCTTACATGCTATGATGTCATCTTACATGCTATGATGTCATCTTACATGCTATGATGTCATCTTACACGCTGTGCTGTCATGTTACATGCTATGCTGTCACCTTACATGTTGTGACGCTTGTCTATTGCAGGAGGCTCAATTCGAGCAGCTCACCAAGGAGTTAGAGGCAGAGAGAAGGAGCGTTGCTACTCAGCTAGAGAAGGTAGGTCTCCTCTTCTGCTTGTCCTCCCCCTCCTCTCTGTGGTCGCGTGAGGGATTCCTTTGTTTCCTGTTGCATTTGTTTCCCTTGTGTGTCCGTGCGTCTGTTTTGTTGTCATTGTTCCTCTCTTGTTTCACTCTGCGCCCATATCTGCATCGAATTTCTCTCTCGCTCTCTCTTATCTCTTCTTCTGAATCGGTCCGTCCTTTTTTTTTGCTATTCACCCTCTCTTCTCTCTCTCTCTCTCTCTCTCTCTCTCTCTCTCT
>NW_014580365.1:18728-19214 GCF_000485595.1 Priapulus caudatus | reverse complement strand
AGAGAGAGAGAGAGAGAAGCGGGGAGGGAGTGTGATAGAGAGATGGGGGAAGCTATACGCGTGGTTACGAGGATGGCTTCACACACACAGCTGTGTGTAGGGTGAGTAATGGATGAAACCAACCCCGGCTGGATCACACGCTACCACGCTGCTGGCTCTGCTGCAGGAAAATAAGACACACACTCAGCAGATGGTCAGATACACACACGCACACACACGCGCACACACGCACGCACGCACGCACACATACACACGCACGCACACACACACACACGCACACACAGCGTGTCCAGTAGGTAGAAAGCTGTAACATTGGAGT
The DNA here is from genome assembly GCF_000485595.1 of Priapulus caudatus. Lineage (NCBI taxonomy): Eukaryota > Metazoa > Priapulida > Priapulimorpha > Priapulimorphida > Priapulidae > Priapulus > Priapulus caudatus. Next base: position 18,895 of record NW_014580365.1, on the reverse strand, counting down.
TGTCATGAGGCGTAAAAAGACTTCTCCTCCCTCCCCCTCGTCCTTCCTCCTTTCTTCCATCTCTCTCTTCCTCCCCCTGCCTCCGCCCTCCTTCCTCCCTCTCTTCCTGTCTTTCTCCCCTCTCCCTGCCTCCTCCATGATTTGCTGCCATTAGCACAATGGGGGCT
>NW_014580365.1:12216-17837 GCF_000485595.1 Priapulus caudatus | reverse complement strand
AAACGCTAATTTTAACTTGTTTGGCAGCAGCTGTAATTACCCTGCTCGCGATCGCCCAGAGAGAGCATCCCGTTTTTAATCGCCGTCTTAGGTTACGGCATAATTGGCTGACGTGTCATTGCCTAGCTGCGTGAAGCGCCCCGCGCTGCCCGGTGTGAGCTGCTGAGCTAAATTTGCATGCCAGCCCCCCTGCCCCCTCCCCCTGTGCCCTCCCTGCCTCCTCCCCTGTGCTCCCTGCCCTCCCCTGTGCTCTCCTGCCCTTCCCCTGTCCCTCCCTGCCCCCTCCCTGTCGCCTCCCTTGCCCCTCCCCTGCTGCCTCCTCGCCGTCCCTCCTGTGCCTCCTGCCCCTCCCCCTGTGCCTCCCTGCCTCCCCCCTGTGTCCTCCCTGCCCCTCCCCGGCTGCCTCCCCTGCCCTCCCCCTGTGCCATCCCTGCCCCCTCCCCCCTGTGCCCTCCCTGCCTCCCCCTGTGCCCTCCGTGCCCCCCCCCTGTGCCCCTCCCTGCCTCCCTGTGTCTGCCTTCGTTCACATTGTCGCTGTCGCTGGTGGCCCGCGCGCGCGAGCAATCCACGCGAGTGAACGCACTCAGCAGACCAGCGCGATCACGACATCAAATATTTAAATATACTTTCATCGTTTTCAGTCGTTCAAATAATTTCTCGCGTGTCTGCGTGTTGGGCTGGGGGTGGGGGTGAGGAGGAGAGGGAGGTGGCGCGGGGAAGTATGCGGGGGAAACATGCGGTTGTCATTTTCGCGGGATGCGGGATCTAGGATGTAGGATGCTATCTACTGAAGCCGTTCATGGCTTCCCTGTCGCAGATACCAGCCTGGTGACGTCAGCAGCAGATATACTGTAGCCGACACGAGGATGAAAAAAAATCCTAATTCATTTATCCAGATTCCCGCTGCGTGCTAGAAAGAGAAAGATAGGAGGACGTTTTTTATCCCTTTAATTGGGGAAATTTAAATATTGATACGCAATTACCGGTAAATTTAAATAATCTGAAGTTTTTTGAAGGCAACGTAAGTGCTTTATATTATGTAATGCCATTCCTCGCCTGGAAGTGCTTATCATGTGTGAGTGTATATAAGGGAGGGAGATAGAGCGTAGAGAGAGACAGCACAAGAGAGAGAAAGAGAGAGAGCATGAGAGCAGAGAGCAACCAGAAACCGAGAATTCAGCAGTCGGAGAGAGAGGAGAGAGCTCCTACCTAATATCAGTCTGCAGAGAGAGAGAGAGAAAGCGAAGAGAAATAGAGAGGCAGACCGAGAGGGGCGAGAGCAGAGAGAGAGACGAGAGAAATAGAGACGAGACGACGAGAGGACGCGAGCAGACGAGAGCAAAGAGAGAGAGAGAGAGGGGGGGAGGAGGAGGTGAGGGAAAAAAACCTCCGCTATCCTCTTCCCCTTCCATCATCTCTACCGCCATTGCTTTCGTTCTGTGTGATATCTGTCGCTGCGTTCTTGAATAATTGAAGTGTAATTGAAGTTCGTTAATAATAAATGCTGTATCAGAGTTATTTTCGTGAACTGCTGTGCAGACGAAGTGTCGGATTATTTGTCAACCCCCCCCCCCTCCTGTTCATCGCTTCTCTTGAGAATACGAAGCAGAGATACTGATCTGGCCGAAATTTAGAGAATCGGCCGGGAACAGCCGAGATCGGAAAACAGTGAATTCCCATGAATGAGAGACAATCCGACACACCAAGGACAGAGAAAGACTAGAGGAGAGGAAAAAAAAAGTGCGTCGTGTGCGTCGGCCATGCGTGCATGCTGTGTGCGCTGTCGCCGCTGTGCGTGCGTTTGTGGTGTGAGAGAGAGCGAGTGCAGCAAAAGAGGCACCACACAGAACAGCCACATTATACTAGTATAGGGGGAGAAAGAAACAGACAATACTTCCTCTTTCCCTTGCCCGTCTGCCGTACCTATGTACCGTACCTACTGTACCGCGCCCTAACCTAATATTACGGTACGCCCTATGTACCGTACCTATGTGTTGTATCTATATATCGTATCTATATGTTGTACCTATCTCATAAATGTTGTACCATACCTATCTAGCATACGGTACCTATATGCCGTACCTATGTACCGTACTTATGTGTTGTATCTATATATCGTATCCTATATGTCGGTTGTACCTATATACCATACCTATCTGGCATACGGTACCTATATGCCGTACCTGTGTGCCATATCCATGTGTTATATATAGTTCCGGGTTCACCTGTCGTGAATTAATTACAAATCGTGTGTCTGAATGTCATCTTTATGCTGCGTTTCTGAGGAGCGACTATCTACCAGTGAACTTGTCGGCAAAGCAATATATATGTAAGCAATAATATATTATGTGTGTGTGTGTGCACCCATGTCGTAAGCAATATATAATTATATATGTAAGCAATAATATACATATATATATATATATATATATGTGTGTGTGTGCATGTATAGGTGTATATATATACGTGTGTATTATATATATATATATATATATATATATGATAAAGAGCAGATAATATAAATATAATTTATGTGCGCTCACGTAGTTTAATATATATGCAATTTATGTGCTCTGTTTTTTTATGATGTTTGTTTCTGTAAATGTTCTTTGTACTCGGCGTGTGGCTTGTGAGTGTATGTTTGCACATCGCTAATCAAAGTTCGTCTGCATGTCTGTGACAGGAGTTATGCTCACAGTTGAAATGTTTTGCGTTGTTTAATCAATGATAAATTATTGATAATCGATCGATCGTTACATTCCTCGGTTTGTGCGTGCGTGCGTGCGTGCGTGCGTGCGTGTGTGTGCGTTTGTGCATCCGTACGGTATACGTGTGGCGCATGGCTATCATGTCTACTATACGTGGCTAGCACACACCACTTACGAGGTTTGCATGTGAGGATGCTCGTGACCTTTGCGTGACCTCGATGCGGCGTCATCGATGTTGTGGGCAGTGCGGCGACCTCACCGATTGATTTCTACTCTGTTAATCGATACCACGTGATGGTAATAATGCAAGAAGCAGTCGCTCCCTGTTTATACATACGTACGCAAACATGCTCACACGCACGTACATGCGCACGTACACGCGCACGCACACACACGCACACGCGTGCGCGCACGCACAATCGTACTTGCGAATACACACGCGCGCACACAAACACGTACACGCACTCACACACATACGCACGTACACGTACGGTACATGCGCACGCGCACACGCACACAAACGTACACGCGAGTGCACGCGCACATGCGCACGCACTCGCGCACACAAACGTGCATGCGAATAAACAGCGCGTGCACACAAACACGTACACGCACGCACTCACTCACACATGCGCACACACGCACGCACGCATACTCACACACGTACATACACGCACACACGCGCACACAGACGGTAAATCGATTGCATGTCAAGTGGCTGTCGTTGTAACTCTAACTGTACGTATGATTGAATCGATACGGCCAAGTGATTTGTTATTCACCGATCCCCCCCCCCTTCAACCCGTCCCTCCTCCGTCGATTCTCCCCGACAGATGGCGCCATCGGCGAGCATATTACGCCGATTTTCTCATCGCTAATTCGGTTATGTGTGTTTAGAAGCTGCTGGCCTGTCTGCATGTATATATGCAGCAGCGATCCTTACACACGATGCACTCAATATTAAGGTTAGAATGCTGCTAAATGTTGCATGAGATTTATTTAGAATTTGCAAGCGAGAATCTGACGTGAGACATCGATCGATCGGGAGAAGTTTGTAAGACGCCGCGCGTGGCTGCGTTGTTGTCGTTGTCATTGTCGTTGTTATTGTTGCTGTTGTTGTTGTTGTCGTTGTCGTTGTTGTTGTCATTATTGTTGTTGTTGTTGTTGCTATCGTCGTCGTCGTTGTTGTTGTTATTGTTGTTGCTGCTTGCTGCTGCTGTTGTTGTTATTGTTGTTGTTGTTGTTGTTGTTGTTGTTGTTGTTGTTGTTGTTGTTGTTGCTGCTGTTGTTTTTGTTGTTGTTGTTTATTTCCACATTGCACTGTGCATATATTTAATGCTCTCCCGTACGCATGGTCAAGGTGGTCTCGTTCTCTCTCTTTCTCTCTCTCTCTCTCTCTCTTATCTCTCTCTCTCTCTCTTCTTCTCTCTGCTCTCTCTCTCCTCTCTCATCTCTTCTTCTCGTCTCGCTCCCTCCCTCCCTCCCGTCTCTGCTCTCTCTCTCGTCTCTCTTCTCTCTCTCTCCTCTCTCTCTTCTTCTCTCTCTTTCTCTCTATGCCACGCATCTCTAATCTCTATTATTATACCTTTCTCTTTCTTTCAGTGTAAGCTTGGCAGTGAGACAGCTAGCATGTCGAGTATCAGTTCTGCAGATGACCACTACCACTGGCGCCACCACACGGATCCGCACCAGCACTCTCAGCAGCACTACCGCCCGCAGCATCCACATCCGCAGCAGCAGCAGCATCAGTACCACGACGCGCTAGAGAGCGACAATGACAGCAGGGTTGCAGGCTCACAGCTCGTCGACTCCTGCCTGTAAGTGCTGATGATGCGCGTGATTCTTGGGAGGAAGGTCCGTGGGTGAGAGAAGGTGGGGAGTCTAGGTTGTGGATAGAGGGTGAGGGTTCCGTATAGTGATATACCTTGGCCCATCCTTCCTGTATCGTGACCTATCTCGACCCCCTACTTCATATATCGTGACCTACTTTGACCCCTTCTTCCTGTATCGTGACCTACCTTGACCCCTTCTTCCTGTTTCATCTCCTGATCCTGCCCGGATCCTTGCATGTGTGGGAGTGGTATGGCGTATGCATGCGCGCTTAAGCTCGGGTGTTAATTGAAGCTAATTTGCGGATGGCAGGTCGCGCCGAAAACCGGAGAGTTCCCCCGGGGCGGGCCGGGCGAGCGTAAATCCTGCAGGAAAACCTATATTGATCTGTTATGCTGTTGTCGGTGTACCCTCACCAAGGCGGTGTGGCAAGATGTAGTAGATGTAGTGGGGTGTAACGTGCTGTAGTGGATGTAGCGGGGTGAAGCAGGGTGTAGCGGATGTAGCAGAGAGTGGCAGGTGTAGCGGGGGTGTAGCAGGTATATCAGTGGTGTAGCGGGGTATAGTGGATTTAGAGGGGTGTAGCTGGATGTAGCAGAATGTAACAGGTATATCAGGTAACAGGCTTCTAAATATGGCAGAAGCGCGTAGTGATGAGATGTATTCATTTTTGCGTTTACAGATTTACAAAACGAAATAGTTAGATTTCTTTAAGGTTTAGAGTGTTCCAAAAATCATAGCATATCGTTTTTACCTGAAATTATTATGTTATTGTCCTATGTTCATGTCCACTTTCACATGGAAACGCCCTTTTCACAACGGCGATGTTCAATTTGACAACGGCGGTGCGCGACTGTGCCTCTTATGTATAAGAAACCCATAGTTTCTTCTTTACAACAAAGGCTTCATTTTTATTATGTTCTAAAACTACAGACCATCCGCTGACCGCTGTGGAGACGTGCGCCGGGCCTCGAATTTGGCGCACGTCTCCACTGCGGACAGCGATTCATATACTTCAACATCCCCGCGGTCGCGTGCGCATATCCCGCGGAACTGCGCGTCTAATCCGCGCGCAGCGCTTAG
>NW_014580365.1:7203-9360 GCF_000485595.1 Priapulus caudatus | reverse complement strand
AGACAAAGACACACACAGAGACAGAGAGAGAGAGAGAGAGAGAGAGAGAGACAGAGACAGAGACAGAGACAGAGACAGAGACAGAGACAGAGACAGAGAGAGAGAGAGAGACAGAGACAGAGACAGAGACAGAGACAGAGACAGAGACAGAGACAGAGACAGAGACAGAGACAGAGACAGAGACAGAGACAGAGACAGAGACAGAGAGAGAGAATGAGTTGGTGTGTGTGTACGTGAGTGGATGAATGAGTGGTTAGGGTGAGGGTTAGGGTGAAGGTTGGGGTGAAGGTTGGGGTCAGCATCACTGACCGGTGTCCATCCTCGCAGTGACGAGCCACTGATCATCGGCGACCACAACTTCAACGACAAGCGCGGCGACAACGACATCAGCTACATATCGACGAACCTCGGCTACGAGCCTAGCCACTCCCCCTCGCCCTACAACGCACCAATCACTGACGAGATGTCCGACCGGGACACGCCCACGTCGTCGAATCGCCACTCCATGCAGAGTTCGGGCAGCGGTGGCGGCGGGGGCGGTGATCCGAAATCCCCGATGGAGCTAACGAAGCGAACGACGCAGCAGACACAACAGGTGGGCTGAGCTTCCTCTGTCTATCCTCGTGGCTTCTTCTCTTAACGGCTTCCTTTGTCGCCATCTCTTCTTCTAATAATGGCTTCCTCTCTCCTAGTGGGGCTTGTTTTGTTTTGCTATTTCTGTTGTGCTCCCTCGCTTACTGTCTCGTTTAGTGCTCTCTCTCTTTCTGTTTCTCTCTCTCTCTCTCTTTCTATTCCTCTCTTCCTCTCTCTGTCTCGCTCTCTTTCTCGCACTCTCTTGTTTTGCTCTCCCTCTATGTTGGTGCAGTCTGTCTGTCCCTGACAATCTTGTATGAGTTGATACTTACGAGGCCAGGTGGCAGCACCTGCTTGTGTATGTACGTATGTGTGAAAGGAACCATCGTCAGCTAATTACACATGACACACATAGATGGCAGCACTTGTGTAGCCGCGGGGTGGTAGCTGTTGTAAATCGGAAGATGTGTGAGATTTCATCGACATTTTAATTGACACTTATCGTTAAATGCTGCTATTGTAGAATAATTCTGCATGCCTAGATCTAGGAGATGAGATACGGTTAGCCTTCAGTGGCACGATGTAAAGTATGGAGATGATTCAAAAGGATATATAATGATGCAGATCTTTCTTCTCTCTTCTCTTCTTATCGTAAACTGGTTGTAATGGATGGAGTAGCACTAGTGTCTGTTTTGCTTATCTCTTCCTGTATAAATCGCTCTGTCTATCTGTCAATCTCTTTCTCACTCACCACCACGCGGTTGTTAAAAATTGAAATAATGATAATTGCATCTAGAACTTTTGCTCATTTGTCTGTGCCCGCCGCGTCACTCTACCCGTCCCACAATCTCTCACTCCCCACGCCCGGCGATATTCCATCATTCCACTTGCACGCACTCGTTCGTCCGCACCCCGCCGCGGCGCTCTACCCGTCCCACAATCTCTCATTCCCTATGCCCAGCGAGGTTCCATCACATAATGAATTAAGTAAAGGCAGAGATTCTGTCGCGCCACGCGCACACACTCGTCCGCACCCTGTCGCGTTGTTCTTTCCTTCCCACGATCTCTCACTCCCCACGGCGAGATTCCTTCACGCCACGCATGCACACTCGTTCGTCTGCGGCCGCTGCGTTGCTCTGCCCATCGCACATTCTCTCACCCTCCACGCCCGCCGAGATTCTGATGATGGGGAGTATGATGATGAGGGTGAAGGATGCTTGCTGTGAGGAGGCTGCAGCGATGGAGGAGGCAGTGAAGCCATATACACGTCGTTGATAAGTGAATGGCGATGATGCGGTGATTTATGAGCCGGTAATTACACTCGTTACGACGTCGTGGCCTCGCTGCGGACCACTCCTCCTCCTCCTCCTCCTCCTTTTCCTCCTCCTTCTCCTCCCCCTTCTCCTCCTCCTCTTTTGCCTCCTTCTCTTCCCTTCTCCTTCTCCTTCTCCTCCTCCTCCTCTGCCTTTTTCTCTTCCCCCTCTTCCTCCCCTCCTTCTCTTCCTAATCCTTGTCCTCCTCCCTGTCCTCATTTCTTCTCATTCACCCTCTCACCACTCTCCCACCACCCTCCCACCACCTTCT
>NW_014580365.1:0-482 GCF_000485595.1 Priapulus caudatus | reverse complement strand
TCTCTCTCTCTCTCTCTCTCTATCTATCTATCTATCTCTCCCCCTCTCTCCTCTCTCTCCCACTCCTCCACAACACACACTATATAGGAAACAAGCAGTCACCCTTCGCGCTGCACGTACCTGCAGTATGCGTACATACATAGGAAGGTATATAGTACATAGGCAGAACATAGGTATGTATATAGGCTAAGCCTGGCGCACTAAGCTACGTACCTACCCCCGGGGGCGCTAGCTCTCACACGCCGATCAAAAAAACACACTGACCCCGATGTCATGCATGCGTGCTGCTTTTGCGCGCGCGTAAGTAAGCGGACAAGCTTTGTATAGGAGCGGGGTGTGTGGTTAGCTGTGCGCGTGTGTACGTGCTTATGGGTGCGAGAAAGAAAGGTAGCGAGAGAGAGAGAAAGAAAGGTAGCGAGAGAGAGAGAGAGAGAGAGAGTGAGAGAGAGAGAGAGCGAGAGAGAGAGAGAAGAGAGAGAGAG
>NW_014580364.1:0-17840 GCF_000485595.1 Priapulus caudatus | reverse complement strand
CAAATTTCGTAGCGTTGATGTGTAAATAATTAATTAAGTAGCTGGTGACAAATACATGTGGGTATAGACGATTTGTTATACAGTAAGTACAGTTGTATGCAGTAAAATCCTAGAGGCTACTGTCCCTTTAAATATATCATATGTAACTACATGTATTTAATTGATTGTTGTTAAATAATTGTGTAAATGGCTAAAAATTTGCTATAATCCAGCTGTGGCTGCTGAGAAGTCTGAATAAACCTTTATTGAATTGAATTGAATTAAATTTTATTCATAAATTTTTATACATTTCTTCATTTTGTTGTAAACATTTTTTTCCTGGAAGGGGGAGAGGGTTTCAACAAAAGGTGTAAATGTGTCAATCTTGTTTGTAATTATTATGCTTCCTAATTGTTCTCCCTACCCCATGTTTTGTTTTGCAGTTGAAGACAGCACTTCTGAAGCTGAAGACACCACAGAGCCGTGGCGGAAGTTGCAGAACACCAACACGCCAGACCAAGATGCAGGATCGCATCAAGGGACTGAAAGCTGAGCTCCGTCTAACTAGAAGGAAGTACAAAGCAATTTTTAAAGCAAAATTAAACCAGGAAGCGAAAATCTCCAGAATCTTTGGAAAGGACCAGCTTCAAAGCTCGTCAAGAGGTGGAATGAGAGGATGCACATGGACATCATGTACTGTGAAAAAAGCTCTTCAGTTGAGATTTGGATGTGGTGCTTCAGGCTACAAGCATATCCTTCAGCAGTACAGACTTTCCTCTCCAATCAGAGAAGACACTACAAAGAAGGATGGAGACTGTGCCCTTTGAGCCAGGTGTCTTGGCACAGGTATTTGACTTTTTTCAAATAAAAGTGAAAGGTATGCAAGAAGAAGAGCAGACATGTTGTCTAACTCTGGACGAAATGTCTTTGACATCAAAAGTAGGAATCGATCGAGGCAGTGGCGATTTGCTAGGGAATATAACTCTTTCTGAACACACTGGTAATGCAGATCACGCACTTGTTTTCATGCTGGATGGCATCACAATTCGTTGGAAGCAAACAGTAGCCTACCACTTCTCTAGCAGCTCCACAGATGGCACTGTTTTTCATGGCATCATCTTGGACATCGTGCTATGTGGAGGAGCGTTGGAGTTGTTTGCAGTAAATACTGCAAGACTGTCAATAGAATTCCCCATTCTCAAGCAGCTGATGAGTGGCTCTACTTTATAGCTGATGTTTCTCACGTTTTCAAGAACATTAAAGCGTCGTTCGTGAATGGCCAAACCGTCACGTTGACAGACAGTCTTGTTAGGGATCATGGACTAAAATCGCATAAGGTGAACATTGAGCCTCTGCAAGACCTTGATGACTTGGACTTGAAGCTTGCACCTATAAGCTTACAAAAACAGCTCTGACCCCTACCCATTTTGACAAAATAAAAGTAGGGAATGCAACACGCGTACTGAGCCGTGACGTTAATAGTGCACTGAGATATTTGGTGGAAAGAGTGAAGCGGTATGAGAGCTACCTAACCACTGCATGGTTCATCGAGATTATGAACAAATGATTTGAGCTGATGACTAGTCGTCATCCAGTTTTAGCATTAAGCATGCTCAATGAAGATACGTACAAGGAGGCCGTCACCTGTCTTCATACTGTAATCTGCCTATTCAAAAGTGTCAAAATTGGAAATGGATACTAGTAACCGATCCAGACGGGAATTGTCCTGTCTATAACATCATCTTTGCTTCAAATAGCAGAAGAGTTGCTTGATGCTGGGTACAAATACCTGTTGACATCTAGGCTGACGCAGGATTGCCTAGAAAATCTCTTCTCCGTCGTGCGCTTGAGGAAACCTGTACCATCTCCAATGGAGTTCAAATATGCACTCAAACTTATAAGCACTGCACAGTTCCTAAGTCTCAAGTGAACAGGTAGTTACCAACAGGATGATGGTGAATTTCTCGCCGACTTCCTAGACCAAGATGTGCGGTTCCTTCTGAACCGAATATTGAAAGAATACACTTCTCAGTTGACCAAGAAGGGGTAACTGAACTTGGACAAGCTGAGAGTGATAGCCTGTGCAATTTGGCAGGATACTGTGTGAGGAGTGTAAAGGGAAATGAAAAAAACATAAGACTCGTGCATCCAGGCACTGGTGGGAAAATCACATGACAAAGAACACCGGGCCTCAAAGCTTACCCAACTAAAAGAATGCAAAGAAGGAAGCCTTATTATGGTATCTGATTCTGTGTTCGACATGGTCTACAAAGTTGAACTTGTGTTTCGTAAGGTAGAGAATGACCTCATGGACAAGAAGAATGTCAAAAAAATGTTGATGGAAAGGACACAGGAATTGTGTTCTGACATTGTAGTGCCAGTATGTCGCAATCTCAAGGAAAAACTGATTAGTAAGTTTATCAATGCACGTCTGCATTTTTATTGCAAGAAGAAAGCAATTGAATTGAAAAAGGAAGCTAAAAGAAAGAAGAAAAGAGGAGAGCTTGGGAGCAAGAGTATGGCGATGAGGAAACTGGCCAAGAAAGTAAAGTGAAATATTTACCTTTTACTTTATAGGGACTACAAGTATCTCCGCAACAAGTAGTCAATAGCTGTCATTGTATCATAGTGAAATCGTTAATTATATTGCTTGAAATTATTGGATACTTTGCTTAGCAGTGCATTGTTCTGTATTTAATATATCTATAAAAAGAAGAGAATATTCCGTTTACAATATGCCAACAGTTTGATAATAGCCAAGTACAGTGGAACCTCGCTATAACGAGGTCCTTGGGTCCATAAAAATTACCTTGTTATATCAGGTTTCTCATTATATCAGGGTAAAAAAAAAATATATATAAAGAATTGGGACCAGCAAAAATACCTTGTTATAAGAGGGTTTTGTTATATAGACCACTTTATAACGAGGTTCCACTATATGAGGACTCGTTTCTAGAGAATGGATATGAATGGTATGTTGTAGTTTCAATAAGGCTGAACGTAAAACAAAGTGAGTTTGTGCATTAATTTGTAATCAAGCACGCATCTTGCAATAGCTTGCCCATGTACCGTAGGCCTTTGCCCTGTAATTTGTCTTGTCATTTTTTTTCAGGGAAACACACAAGTTCTCAAAAAATTCCATATAATGCAATTAAAGTTTTCATAATTGTACAGATAGAAAGCAGGTTGGTCTTCATATCGCAGTCTAAAACCTTACAAGACCTCTAATTCATATTTTTCTTCAAAATGGTGAAATGCTGTAGAAACTGGCTTGTCCTAATGCTCTTTTAATTAATTTGTTAATAAGATTGCTGTATTATGCACTAGCTGTATTGCATTGAGTATTGCCCGAAAAGAATGAAAAAAAAGTTATGTTAAAGATACTATAGTAGGGATTACATGTACTTGCACTATAATATTTAATTTTCGACAGATTATGCCTTTAAACCATTCTGTTCTTGATTTATAAACTTTTAGAAAATAAAACTCTGGTACACAACTATGTTGTTGGGAACAGCAGAACATGTTTTATACAAAGAAAATCTCAAAATGAATCGCCATGCAATGTTGCCAAAGTACCAACACAGGTATGCAAATGTGGGACAGTGTTGAATCAATTTTTTTAATTTTTTACATTGGCCAGCATCAAAAATCTGTAAAGGTTTCAACAACAGATCATAGAGGTTTTTAGTACATTTGTAGATAATTGTGTCTTTACTCTTTAATGAGATGTTTGATGGAAACCAAACTAATTATTAGGTTATTTATACTAAAGTAGCTCATGGTGGTTTTGTATGCAAATTTATGTCCAGACCTAAACTCTTCAAGAATCCACTAATTGAAGGTCCAGGAACAATATTTGGTTGGTAACACATTTCCCACTGACGGCTAAATAGCTTTTTGGGCCACACCTTTTTCGAGCAAAGTACTACCATCCACCGTGACTGTATCAACAGAATCGTTGGACCTGGGAGGTTGCCCGACCACTGAAAATAGGCGCAATGGCCACATTATGGGGAGTCAGTAATACATTTTCTTATCCAAAAGTCAATGATTTTTAAGATAATTGCCAAAAACCGATTTCAGCATGTTACGTACTACATTTATTTGGATTTCCACACTTTTTGCCTTTACTACAGCCACAAAACGTCGCACATTTTATGTTTCTTTCTCTGCAAGTGCACGTTTTGGTACTCATACATGATGTTGGGCATTTGCATGGAGGGGGCAGGTCATCGGGCCTGCACGATACTGGCAGTATCACTGGTGTTATGGCAACATCCGTTGCTTCATATCCATACTGGAGTGGATCTGGTTTGGTGACTGCAGGAGTTGGGGCTTGCAACCACATCTTACACTGCAGATATGCTTGCTTTATGTGTTCTCGTAGCGTTGATGAACAGCACACAAGCTGGTTGAAGTCCAGTTCTTTCTTGGAGTTGTTCATACTGCTCCCATCGATATTCATCGAAAGTGGAACAGTCTGTCTTCTTTAATCCAGACCCAAGGAACTTTTCAGCATTGCTTGTTATCTGTGGTGACAGTTCTTCTACCCCAAATCCTTCCAGTAGGGAGAGATCCATGGATGCTTTCAGGCCAAACACATTTGGACCCACCTTGCTGGTACTGTCGCAACCGCTGAGAGCATGAATGGCTGGGAGACACGACACCAAACCGTTGTTTCAGTTGATCAACCAACAGGTGGACTGGTGCAGTTTTCTTTGTTTTTCGGTTACCAAGCTTCACGTACAGCTTTTGTAGTTGCCAGGTTTTGTTGAAGTGGAAGATGAGGTTGATAAAGACATCTGTGTCAGGTGAGACAACCAAGACTGATTGAACCTCGTGTTTCACGACACCATCATTAATATGGAACATGATTCTGTCGTCGGCTTCTTCTTAGTTGCTTGAGAGCTGTGCGATCTGTGTTTCAGTGCCAGCTAACAATTTCCTGCATTCACCCCCATATATTCCTCCAAAGAAGATCTCTTTTTCCGACTCGACATTCTGCAGCATCCACTTGAAAACATACTCCTGCAACCGAACTTTGTTCAACATTGAGCTCCAGAACATATCAAGATCGACAGGGACTTTCTGATTGTCAGACCTAATGGTGATAGTGATTTGTTCTAAAGAACTTCTCTGTGTCCGTTCCATTTGCTTGATTGATGATTTTTGATAAACATAAAAAATAATGTCTATTGGACTCGGAGCCTGTAGCAAGAATGCTATTGGAGAGACTCTCAGCCAATTCCCCGAATGTGTGAAGGCCCATCTTTTTCATCGGTAGTTTATGCACAAGTGCCATGAAGTCCACTATTGTCATTTGAGCGTCACTCTTTACATTCCTCGTCTCCTTTGGAAGTTGACTGATAAGTTCCCTGGCTAAGGCGGCTTTAGCGGGTTTCTTCAATTTGATGCCATCTTTATATTCAATGGTGAGGAACTGGGATGTGCTGGTCAATTTATACTTCAGGAGTTCTAGCATGCTGTACCCTCTTTCTCTAGCATAGTCAATGTACCTACTCGTTTCTGCAGCATCCTTTTTCGCCATTGATTTTTTTGCTGTGGGCGGAGTAGAAGTACGTTTCACGAAAACGTTGCGGTCGGTAGGGATTGTATCATGTAGGTGCTTCTCCTTATCCTGAAATCTGGTTTCAACAAACTCTTGATAACTCTTCTCACCAATTTCCAGGCATTCAAGTAATCCGTCAACAACCTCCTGGGGTATGTCAGCTCCAGTAGAGATGTTCTAAAGTCTGATTCCAGCGCCGAACGGATTGTTGATGGATTTTATGTAATCCAGAAGCGTATTCGCAAGAACATGGCCAATCCTCGTAGAACTTGGATTGAACTCATGGTGTAGGCTCAGTTCACTGTCATCTTTGTCTCCCAAGTTACACCATTCCAGCAGCTGTGCCCAATGAAGATCTTTTTCATGCTTTAGGAGATTCCATAATGCTACTGCTTCTTTCTGTCTAGTCATCCCAATAATACCTCCAGCAACCTTGGCGGGTTTATTGTAACACTTCTCGAATGCCGTTTCAAATCCTACTGCACTGCCTTATCGGAGAGTGTGGTACATCACCCATCCACCATCTGTAAAGCATCTGTAGATACCCGGGAACTTCCTTTGTATGTCCAGGCAATCTTCAAGGAACAGCGTACCCCATCTGCTATAGTTTGTCCGGCCAAACCCAAAGAACAAAGGCATGCAAACTAAAAGATGCCAATCGCCTTGCCGAATGGAGTGTGTAAGATGTCTCAGGATAGGATACAGCTCATCCAGAAGCAAGCTCCAGTACCTCACGTTCTCATTACAGGCCGTTTCTTTCCATTCTGTAAACGACTTATTCAAGTCTGCATGTAAGATCTTGCTTTCTTCCCAAATCTTTCTGAACTCTGTACGGTCAACATCTAACGCCTGCTGCATCTTAGTTCCCATGGTCTCTATTTGCTGGTCTAATTCACAACTAGTACTGTCCTGGTCAGGTTGAAACTTCTCAAACATAAGAACTGTCATCACCTCTGATACAAGACTTATTGCCTCCTTGCCTTTGCAATAGTGACCTCTAGTCATGACACTATTCTCTACAACAAGCTTGCCAAAGGCTTCAGTCTCAATCAAAGCCAGATCAATACCGATACAGCCTAAAAACATCCCAAGACAAGCGATGACAATCTTCTCCATGTGTAATGGTCCCATTCCAAGGAATATGTTACCAAACTGATCTGGCTTCAACAGCTGGATTTCCTTGGCGATTGCATACACCCCTTCATCAGACCACAATGCCCCTGACACGGCATTCTTTTGCTTCAAGACATTCTGAATGTTAATCATGGATGTAAATATTGTGTCCATTTCGGTTGCGACATATAGAAGGATGGGTACAAATGCCGTCTTTGTAACATCAAACTTCAGTGGATCCTGTAGTGCACTCATTGTTGCTGTGAGGCTAGGAAAAGAACCCTCCTCGCGATCTGTGTACTTCTGTCTTGCCCTGCACCAAAGGAAATAAGGGGATAGGGTTAGTATTAGGGTTAGGGTTTTAGTAACGGTTAACAATAGGAACAGGATCAACTAGACAGAGGGCACTCACGGAGAGTGCATACCTCCGCCAGCAACATACGTCATAGGTCATACGACTCACGAACACACGAATAACCCACGATATACCCATGTAACATGTATGTGTTACGAGCTGGCTCGCCGCTCGCTGCTGGCTGCTGCTGACTGCTGCTGGAGCTGGTTGTGGCTGGCTGGCTTGACTCGACGTGCTAATATCAATTGCGCAAACACACTAACACACGAACACACTAACACACGAACACACGAGACCGATCACATAACCTCCTCCAACTCCGTTGGGCGGAGGTAATTACGAATAATTGTAGGGCGTAACATGCGGGAATCGTTTTGGCAATTATCTTAAAAACCATTGACTTTTGGATGTGAAAATGTATTACTGACCCACCATAATGTGGTCATTGCGCACATTTTGAGTGGTCAGGCAATCTCTATCCATGTATCTAGGTCTAACGGTTCTGTAGATACAGTCACGGTGGATGGAAGTACTTCGCTCGAAAAGGGCGTGGCCCAAAATGCTATTTCGCCGTCAGTGGGAAATGTATTACCAACCAAATATTGTTCCTGGACCTTCAATTAGTGGATTCTTGAAGAGTTTAGGTCTGGACATAACCCATTTGCATACAAAACCACCATGAGCTACTAGAGTATTATAGGTTAATGGCATTAAAACTTGTACAGTTTGATAATGTTTACTACATTTCGAAACAGTTTTGACAAACAAACACACACACATACACTCACACACACACACAAACATACAGACACACACACACACACACACACACACACACACACACACATTTAAAATATTATTCATTGTTCTCCCTGCATGAACCATACCGTGATTGTGCAGTGTTGCATTATACACATAGCTTAGTCCACTGTGTCACAATGTACCGGTTCAGTAATTCCGCACAATTGGCCCCAAAATGGCGGCGTGTTCTCAGTTGTCGTAACTCATAAGATAAGATAAACTTTATTTTCATCGGTATGAGATAAAAATTACAAACATGAGCTCAAAAGCTCTTGGACCGATATCAAACAGAGGTAAAAAAGTTAACAGTGAAAATTAAAACATAATAATATACATTCATGACAGGGTAATATACATTTACACAGATGATGAGATGTTTAAAGGGCCAACCCGGGCGTGAGAGACAAATTGGCACATCCCGATCAGGGGGACAATGCCCCCCAGAAAATATATGAGTTTCCACCGTCTATACATTCAGGCCATTTACTGCCCGATGTAATACCAGCAACGTATGCATGGTGCGACAGTGGTGACTCCCACACCCTCCAATGGGAACCCCCCCCCAACCAGGATGCACCAACCGTCCCTCACGCCCAAGTTGTCCCCCCCAAAATGGCGCTTTGGACTAGTTTAAATTACACATTGCACATTTGCATACTTTGCCATCCCAGTTGTTTATCATTTTCTTAAAATAATTAAAATTTACACTGGTTTGAATACATTGTGGTAAGTCATTCCATAGATGAGATCCATAATAGCTGAAACTCTTTTTTCCATAAGTGATGCCATTATAATCAGGTATTGTTACATTTCTCTTACGGAGATTGTGACCGGTTTCTTTTATATACTCTCAATATAAAGGGACTCTACTCAAAACGACATTGGTTGTCAGCTACAAACTAGATGTAAAGAGGGGGTTAGGCGGGAATGGAGCTTTTAACTTAAACATATCGTGGAGCCAGTGAACCCCATTCGTAGACGCATCCCAAATCATTGCACCGTTGTCATTATGATAGGCTTGTATTGCGTAGAATATTTGTTGTTCTGGGGATTTGGTTGAAACCTCCGAAATCGTGTTGTAGCAAAGTAGGTTGTAGCAAAGTAGAGATGTAGCGAAGAACCGTGGCAGAGTTGAGATGTAGCGTAAAGGTCGTCCGGTAGATGATTGCAGAGTCTTGTTCTAAAGTCAGGTTGTGGCAGCGTACAGGTTGAGGCAAAATGCGCGGTCCAAGAAATACGGATTCGGTATTTGTTGAAATACGCGGCTTCCCAGATGCCGAATTATTTGCCGTGCTTGAGAAATTCCGAATCTCTTGGACCGCGTATTTCTCTCGTGTGAACGCTAAATACAGAATTTCTGAAACCGCGTATTTTATAGACGTAACCGCGTATTTTATATAACGTGTAACGTAAACGCATAACTGTAACGTGTAACGCGAGTGGAACTGTTGAGCGCGGACCAGTATACGTATTTTATCGGCAGTTGGTGCGTATTGCATTGTTTAATTCGCATTGTTCGCTTGATTGTTCCCTTGGACGCTTTTTTTCCAGTGTACTAATGCTAGGGGCACACGAGCGTATTTTATCGCCCGATCGCGGCGATTAAAATCGCCAGCGAATTTAATCGCCCGATCACGAAGGGGCACACGTAGCGAATTTAATCGCCCGATCACGAAGGGGCACATGCACGTAGCGAATTTAATCGCCCGATTTTAACATCACATGATATCAACAACACGTCCGATTGGTTTAGAAAAATCGATCGGGCGACAAAATACGCCGGACACGGGCACACGAGCGAATTTGCCAGCGTAAATAATCGCCCGAAAATATCTAACATTTTGGATACGGGCAATTCTTGCGGGCGATTAAAATCGGCGTCGACGTGAACGGGCACACGGGCAAATTTTTCGAGCGATTTTAAAATTCGCGGCGATTGCGCGATAAAAATCGCTCGTGTGCCCCTACCTTAAAGCAGCTCGCAGCTCGCAAATACGGCATTTCTGAAGCCGTGAATTAGTGTGTAAACTCTCGGTCGCGTATAAAATTTGTCTCAGATTCGGTATCTCGCAAATACTGAATTTCATAAATACGGAGTCTCGTGTGAACGCAGCTAATAATATCGAGGAGATAAAATCAAGGGGCGCTGGCGCACCTGGCCAGCTTTATTAGCTGCACGTCTCCACGCCAGTTAGCTTACAATATATTCTGCAACCGAAGACGAATCCAAATGACATGTCGCAAGACGTTATAATAATGTGTGCTGACGGTGCTTCACATGGGAGCTGGCATATGCGCCTTCTGGTGGAGGACTCAGTGAAATTACTGCTTAAATTTACGGCTGCAGAGTTACTGGTGGTTATTGGTGAAAGGCGCGACCATAACGCTGGAGCCGTAGTATCTGGCTTGTTTCCTGGCTAGACTCGCAGAAACTATCCTGAGCCGTGTACAAGAGAAGATACGTTTGGGAGAGTGGTTCCGAAAATCAACGTGAAATTAAAGTGATGGAACAAATTCATTCCTCCCCACTGCCCCTTCCTCCCTACTGCCCCCTCCTTCTCCCTCCCTCTCCCTCCTTCCCCCTCTTCCTCTCTCATTCGCTTCCTTCCTTCCTCCCACTAATTATCTTCCTCTCCCTCTCCCTCTCCCTCTCAGTCTCACTCTCATCACACACACACACACACACACACACACACACACACACACACACACACACACACACACACACACACACACACACACACTGTCACAGTACGAGTGTGGCGCTGTGTGGAGACTGTATGGTACGAATGTAGCGTACCAACGTCGTACGTGCGGGCGCCTAATATACAAGCATATGTTAGGACAAACGACCGCCAATGTGAAACAGGAACTGTTTGACTGCAGGTACATGCATATTGATAATATCCTTATAATGTCACTTCCCCAATCGACATTGCAAGTGACACAATTTATATTAACTCAAAAACTGTTTCATGTTTATTTCCGTTAAACTCTTCTTTGCACACACTGGAAGTAGCCACTTTATAATGCGTTTTGGTGCCAAAAAGTAGGGGTTTCTCGTCGCTCTCCCATCAGTCACAACAACGTAAACCAAACTAGCCACCGAATGCAGCTAGGATTAGTTTTTAAAAAGAAAACATTTGTAAAAATTCTATCCATTACCATCATTTGACACATGATTTTTACATGAGTTTTGTGTTGTGCGTGCATGGGTACGTTCCTGTGCGTTTATTCTTGTTTGTGTATGCGGGCATGCGTAGGTGGGTGCGTGCGTATGCGCATACGTGTGCGTGTATTGGGGAGAGCGTGTGTGGGAGTGCGTGCGCAAGAGGGTGCGGTACTACCGTCTAACGCGCGCTATTTTAGCGCGCGCTAACTAGGAGCGTACAGACACAAAAATCTGAAGCGGGCTAAATGAGTTATCAGTTCTTCCACCGCTCAGTTCCCTGCTCGCCACGCCACCCAGCAGACAGCGAGCGTGCGTGCGTGCGAGCGAGCGTACGTGACGTAAATAAGGCTATGCGCATGCGCATTGCGAAACTTAGCACGCGTTAGGCACCGCTTGCGTGATAGACACCTTTTTACGTAATGAAATGGACAGAAATTAATGATGAGTAGGGCCTACCTACTGCCTTTTCATTGATATCATAAAATGAATATTTGCATGAAAAGTTGCAACGTAATTTAAAAACGTACCATCCCGAAGTAAATATCAGTACATAATAATTAGAGATGTTCAGTCACTGGTGCTCCATATTACCATCAACAAAAGCGCTAGCTTGGATGTGTTGGCTTTATTTTTTATGCTCATACCGATCCGCCCATTCACGCCAATCTCAAGCAGCCTTCCCGCAATTGTTGACACATTGAAAGTTATACACCTGTTCCACGATGCTGGCACATTTCTCAAGTTATAACTTATATTTTTTTTTTGTTATATTTTGTACTGTCACTATAATAGGTCAGTTGCTTCCCAATAGATGGCGGTGAGATGTCACATTGTAACCACCGTATGCGATCATTAGGAGTGGCGTTGGTATGTGAAATATATTCCATTAATGTGATTGCCCCAAGAGTGTATAATATAGAGTATACACTCCTATACACACTATATTATACACTGCTGATTGCACTATTCAAAAATATTACAATATAATGCCGCGTAGCATATGAATTTTAACTGGGTGTTAGTTTGAATTATGTTTATGCCGGTTTTATGCCCGTTTTATGCCTGGACGAACTTCCAAATAGTTATTTACGCAATGCAACCGCGTATTACAAACACTGATTCAAGAATTTATAAAAAATAAGTTGTTACTCACCATGCATGGATTTTAATAATTCGCCAAAATATGACATTGTACTTGCAAATTCTTTGCCTTGCTAACTCTATAGTAGATACGGAAGATTAAAATAAGGTAGTCTTCCTAAATTTATATATGCGTGTTATATCCGCGTGCGATTGCACATTATACCTATATAATTTATTGCATTCATGAGTGTCTGTCTGTGTGCGTGCGTGAGTGCGTGAGTGCGTGCGTGCGTGCGTGTGTGTGTGTGTGCGCGCGCGCGCATGTGTGTATGTGTGTGTGTGTGGGGGAGGGGGTTGATGTGTGGGTGCATGGGTGTGCGTGCATGTGTGCGTATGTGCGTGCGTGGATGTGCTAGCCTTCTATGCTATCCATGTGTCAAAAATATGGCTTCCACTCTATAATAACGATAACGACCTACTTAGAATATGTCGCGAAACATAGAATAATTATGTTCAAATGTCCCGAAATTCCTAATGTCTCGGTGTGTCGAATGAGTCCGAATACATTAAATATGTCCCGACAACAAACACGATCTGCCGCCAGATGGCGCCATGCGCCCGAAATAGTGTAGCCGCAAAGGTCATCTCGGGAAGAATCAAAGGTCGAAAGAACACTTTCTAAAATCTATACGGACATCCCTGTGTGAATGTATGCATTTTATACGTATTTCTTGACACGACCCGTGACTACAATTGGCTACGGAATGTTCACGTTAAAGAATATATTTATGAGGATAATTTATTAAATTTAATATAATAGTCTATACTAGTCTATCTCAGCCTACACGCGGCCACTGCTTCAGTCACTGAAGCAACTGAGCAGTACTAGACTTCAGCCATGTGTTCTGAGACGTCCCACCATCCTGCTCGCTGCTGCCAAGCTGACATTGCTGACTGACCCCTTTGCGTTAGAGCTCTTTGCGTGCCTCGCACGCTCCGCTGGCTGTTCCGCTCGGCCTGATTTCCGAGCGTGCATCCTCGCGTAAAGAGTTGCATGGCGACATAACAAAGAGCCGCTTGCCTGTTGCTAGGCGAATTCTAGCAAACTTGGAGCGTAATATAGCTTCCACTGCTGTTCTGTTTAGACTCGGGGGTTACCAGTTTATTCACACACGGTAACATATGTACAGTCACAGCTATAATCTTTCCAGCGATTTACACCACATCGCAGAGTCAACGCTTATAGATAGCCCTATAAATGATCGACCATATAGGCCTCAGTGCCCCTATATGGATACCCGACATCAAGCACAAATAGCATGACGCTTCATATTATGGTAGGATAATATCAAGTGTGGGTGAAATTAAGTAAAATTAAGATTATGTATAATTTATTCTACTCGCATGTATAGGCACCTCTGACTGCAAGAATCTTTTCTCTTCTGATATCTTCGTCCTCTTTCCAACGTAAGTCGGGTGTTGCTACTGCTTGTATGGGCGATTACAATAGATAATTTAATCATCGTTGACGTTATAATCATGAGCAAGTACTCTTACATTCATAACTTCTATCTTGCGTCCGTAATCCAGTGCAGATCGAGCTACATTAGTCAACGGACACCTGCAACCGGCAGATAGGTGAACACGTGAACACGGCGTGATCGACTTGGGAACGCATGCGTACTGGGTCAGAGTCGGCGTTTCTAGCGCGTGTTACGCAGGCAGCCGCTGCTTCGGATGCATGTGTTATCACTGTTATGCGTTAGGGCGTCGACCCTTAGGTTGACGTGGATTCGCGAACATGCTCTTTTAGGAGACGACGTCACTGCAAATTGATTAAAATAATATAAAAATGTGTATGTATCCCCTAATCGTTGCATCGGACTCGGACGCTGAAACGTTTGACACCACACGTACGCACGAGCCTATAACCGTGTACGCACACGAATTCGAGACAGCTGACTTGCGACCGACGCCATGTAGGCCTACTTAGACTAAATAGTTAGGCTACGAGTGTGTGTGTGCTTTAGCGTGTTCACGGCTATCCGAAGAGTTTGGTTTCGAATCCAAATATAACTCGCAAGGAGTGATGACCGTATTACATAATAGGCCATGGGTTGAGGTGAAATAATCAGTCATTGGTTCAAGCTTCGGAAAGAGCCATGCACCTATTGGCAGAATTTGACTGTTTCGGAAAGGGGTGAAAAATTCCACTTTTCAAACGCCTAGTACAAACTACGTAATGTGCAAGATTTTTTGGGCGAGCATTGGTGATTTGTTATCAGGATACGTAATGTATTAAACTTATACCGATATTTAAACTGGGTTCCATGAAGTGTCAAACGAAAGTGAACAATAATCACGGTTGGCCCATGGCCTCGAAGTGTTTGCCCTATTCTTTTGCGCCCGGTTTTCAGAATTTGTGTGATGTGTGTTCTTGTATAATCGTGCTAACATTGCGATGGACAGATATGCCCCTGGAACATTGATCAGCCTGCAATGTCGCGTTTCCATACGTTGATTTGTTTTACAATTTTTACGCGTCTTACATATGCGAAGGTATACGTGGACTAATTTTCGCAGTGTGTTATTCCGGGCAAGGTACGCGCGAGTGCAGACTTGGATGTATGAATTTGCAGCATGCACAGTGTATTATTCTGCTATAGGCAGCGAGCCCAACATAGAAACAAGTCGTGAAAGCCGCCCGCGTTTTACGGAAATACGCCTTGACCTACTAACGGTTGCTCTCGCGCCTAGTGATGATATATAAGCTTCGTTTTTTTGCGCTAGCTCCTGTAACAACGAATCTTCCTACGATGATTTGACTGTTGATAGCCTCATTTTGTTTTTGGATTTGCGATTTTAATAGATTTAGCCCGATGAAAAAATTTGGCTGTCTATATTCAACGTGTACGTGACCTTGACACTGGGCAATGTTCGCGATTTGTAACTGTGACAATTTCAGTCCACTCTCGAAGAAGGCATCGACCGTCACACTATAATCTAGCGATAGCGAGAGGAATGAATATAGAATTGTACATTGTTGACATGATATGGCTTGATTGCACGAGGTAACAAATCTGGTGACAGCAGAGGTGAAACCACTAGACCGGGAGCCCAGGGGGGTCAGCCTAGCTGGAAAGGAAACCAATTTTCATGCATATAGCAATGATTCGTGTACATACACATGTAAGGAAATGTAAGTCTGGCAGGCAGCCGCTGGTGGGTGTGGTCAGTGGGGTCATTTGAAAGGCACCCCCAAGGCAACCCAAAAATTGAAGGCTATATTAGCTGAAGGTAAACCCATGAAACCTATTGGAAAATGTTCGCATGGCTCCAAGTGTCAGGAATTGGAGACACTGCCAGAATTTTTTAGTGGTGTCCTGCGCATGCGCCAGCGGCTAAAAAAGCCGATACCACCCAAAATTGGAGCTAGATTAGCTGAAAGGAAACCCTTCTGGCACGCATTGGAGAAATGTTCAGCCATAGTCCCAGGTATCGGAATCAGGCCGACTGCCCAGGAAGTAGGTTCAGCTGGTAGGTGTATCCGCACAGACGCCCCCAACTGCCCCACCCTAAAATTGAGCTAGATAGCTGAGAGGAAACGCCCATGAAACTAATTTGGAAAAATGTTTGCATGGTCCCAGTAATCAGGAAGACACTGCAAGAATTTTTTTAGTGGTGGGCGCCATGCGCCAAGAGCTAAAAAACAGATACCCTAAATTGAGCCTAGTATTAGCTTGGAAGAGGAAACCTTCTGCACCCATTGAAAAATGTTCCAGTGCATAGTCCGCAGGATATGCGTGAATGGCCCTGCCAGATGTAAATTCAGTGGGTGGGTGTATCCAGCCAGACTCCCCCCAAACTGCCCCCACCCCCAAATTGAGCTAGATTAGGCTTGGAGAGGAAACCCCATGAAACATATTGAAAAATGTTCGGCATGTCCACGCAAGGTATCAGGAATGGACACTGCCAGAATTTTTTAGTGGTAGGGCGGCATGCCGCCAGACCTAAAAACCGTTAACCCCCCCGACCAGCCCAAAATTGAGGCTAGATTAGCTGGAAAGGAAACCTTCTGGCACCCAATTAGAAATGTCCGGCAACTAGCCTCAGGTATTCGAGTGAATGGCCACTGCCAGAAATAGTTTTTATTACAGTGGTTGGGTGTATCCGCCAGACGCCCGCGAAATAGCCTATGCCTGCATCAAAACGTAGATAATAACACATGTGCACCTCTTGCTGCCTTGCCAAGAGACACTCTGAAGATATATAGCCCTCGCACAACACCCCAAAAAAAACAATGCGGCTGCGCAATGAATTTGCTTTAAAAGCATTATATGCGTCACTCTAGCTCTACTATGGTATAGGTATACAGCTGCATGCTAGTTGATAGACGCAAGGAAGCAAGCTGGAAATGTGAGTAGTTCCTACTCTGTATTCTTTCCACATTTTATTGTGTAATATTTCTAAATTCATGTGTCTGGTTATAATGGCTTAGTATAATAGGTGATGACCATAAAAACTTTGTAAGGCATAAAAAACGTCTGCAGGCAATGACTGTAACTTGTTAAGACTGATAATTACTAACTTCTATACTACTGAGTTAAAGTGAAGCTCTAGTAGTTAGACCAGGGATCTAATTAGTAAGTAATAGTCTAATATACAGGCCAGAAACAGGGGGGCACGTGCGCCAGTTGGCATAAGCCTGACGATTTCTTGAGGGGGGCCTATACTATCCCCTGGTATGAGACTAAAGGGGACCCAATTTGGTAAAGAATGTTGATATTGTAAAGAGAGTTTCAAAGGGGGTTCATTTTAGCAGCAAATATTTATCATAAGAATCATAATAAGAATCCATAAACGATTACTACACATGTATATCAAATCCACATACATATCATTGTATTAGCACATACAGAAGAACTAAATGAACACTAATCCAACACCATAGGCAGCAGCCAGCGCAGCCAAGCCAGCACCGCCATTAATTGACCTGCTTCAACTTTACCCAGCCTTCAGCTAACACTTTAATTCCGCAGAGTGATTATATACTTATACGTTTTCAATGAGGATTGGAATGGATCGCAAGAAGGCGGTAACACACAGACTAGCACCACACGCTCGTATTTCTATATGCAGTTATAAGTTAGCACTTCTTAAATGCATCGACACATAGTAATCGGATGTACGTCCCTAAGCCCGTTAGTAAATACTACAAACCTTCGATACAACAGACATCACGGCTATACACGCTCACTCGTCGTCCTCAGACAAATGTCGGGCTGTACAACTGCGCAGCGAATATCGCGCTATTTCTAATCAAACTATGTGGGTATTTCACGTTGTTTCGCACTCCGCCTTCAAATACTCATTGCCCTATATGCGCTACCACCAACACAACATACACACACCACAGCAACCATCACCACACGACACGCGCGCGCACACACCATAGAGAAGAGAGAGAAGAGAGAGAGAGAGCAGAGAGAGAGCAGAGGGAGAGGAGAGAGACGAGATGAGAAAAGAGAAGAGAAGAGAAGAGAGAGAGAGAGAGAGAGAGAGAGAGAGAGAGAGAGAGAGAAGAGAAGAGAGAGCACGAGAGCCATGAGAGCGAGAGAGAGAGAGAGAGAGAGAGAAGAGAGAGAGAGAGAGACGAGAGACGAGCAGAGAGAGGAGAAAGAGAGAGAGAGAGAGAGAAGAGAGAGAGAGAGAGAGAGAGAGAGAGAGACGAGAGAGAGAGAGAGAGAGAGAGAGAGAGAGATACA